>NW_026461879.1:0-30671 GCF_021730395.1 Mercenaria mercenaria
GATCTATTGGACAAATTCCACTCTTCTTTAGGAACAAAATCCCAACTTTGATGTTATTAAACACATAACAGAATAAAATACTGAATATACCAGAACAGAAGAACACATTACAGAAAATACTTTTATTTACCCAACTTGATACAGAAAATACTTTAAAGTTTATAAACCCAAACTTGTTACAGAAAATACCATTATCAACCCAAACTTGTTTCAGAAAATACCTTTATCAACCCAAACTTTTACAGAAAATACCTTTATTTACCCAAACGCGTTACAGAAAATATCTTTATTAACACAAACTTGTTTCAGAAACTACCTTTATCAACCCAAACTTGTTACAGAAAATACCTTTATTTACCCAAAATTGTTACAGAAAATACCTTTATTAACCGAAACAGAAAATACCTTTATTAACCCAAACTTATTTCAGAAAATACCTTATCAACCCAAACATGTTACAGAAAATACCTTAATTAACCCAAATTGTTACAGAAAATACCTATATTAACCCAAATTGTTACAGAAAATACCTATATTAACCCAAACTTGTTTCAGAAAATACCTTTATCAACCCAAACTTATCACAGAAAATACCTTTATTAATCCAAACTTGTTACAGAAAATACCTTTATTATCCCAAAATTGTTAAGTCAATGCATGAAATAAAACAAATTTACATGACATGGTAAATTAAACATGTAGACATACACTAAATGCATAGAATATCAGCATTTATTGAAACATGTTTATGGTTTTGCACTCTAAGCAAAAAAATATAGTATACTTTTATTTAAATAATTGATGAACCCGTACCCAGATAAATGTCTGTAATGAACTTGTCAATCTTCCAATTTGGATAATTCCGTTAAATGCTAAAAGGTTACTGACCAAAAGATACTGATTGAATGGCGAACAGTGCAGATCATGATCGGACTGCAACATCAGTCGTGTCCGGCATGACAAGTGTTAAAAACATTTTTTTATTTAATATATAATCATTCGTTTGAAACGAAATGAATGGAAAACTAACATAATTACCTTAGTCAGGTCAATAAACTTGGATATTCATCTCATCATTGCACAATAACGTTAAAGCAATATCAGACAGGATAGTTTATATTCATGTGACTTTGTGGTGCTTTTTCATGTATGTTAATGTTAATTTAGTGTATGAATAATGCGCAAGACAACAGAATATTGATATAAATGTGAAATACAAAACAAGCCTCTTGTCCCTTTCATTCTTGACAAAAGCCATTTGGAATACTAGTTTGATGTGATTTATTGTACAAGTAAATTCTTTGATGCATTCGACTTTATTTTATATCATCCTTGACTACAGAAAGAAAGTTTTAAAATGTTCAGCGTATTCTAATGCTTCGTCTTACAAATGATTCAGTTTCCCTATATACAGAGGCAATATCGCCACATATGATATTGATACGATTATTAACTTATCATCATAATTGTGCGAGATCTTTCGTATGCTCATTAAAAAATAAATCAATCAATCAATCAATCAAAAAAATAACTGTTTTTCTTTATTCTATATAAAATTGACATATTTCCAATGACCGCAGCACACATCAGGACCCATTTTAAATGTCTATAACTTACATTTTCTTAAAGAATATTGTGAGTGCTAAATAAAAATCCAAACAAAGTGGGGGTCATGTTTGATGCAAGAAAAATATTTTCAGTCAAACACACAAACTACAAAATCAGCTAAAAAATGAGACCCAAAATTATAGTGGTGGTGTATGATCTAAGTTTTCATGAAAAATTCTGTCATGTTGTTATTTCATTATGAAAATGCTACCTACATGTCAAGCATAGATCTGTCATGTGATTATAGCAAAAAACATTGCAAAGAAAATAAGGAAAATAGCTCCACAGAGCAAAAAATCTGAAGACTATTTGTATCCGCCATTATGCGATTACCATTTTTTCGCGCCATTTTTCTATTTCGTGTCTGTATGTCAAAATGCGAGATGTGGACTGTTTTAAAAATCAACAAAATATAGTGAACTACATTATAGCATGCAATATTTTTTAAAACAATGAGTACAAACCACTTGAAAAAATTGTTCCGAAAAAATAAAGCAAAAAAAAAAAAAAAGAAAAAAAATCCATTTTATTATTTTTATCGACTCCTCACTTTTCATGCTTTTATTTTTATTTCCACCTCCTACTGATCATTTTTTTTAAAAAAACTATGGCCTTATAAAGGTAATGATAAGCATTTTCACAGACCATCAAATGTGTCGCTGTATACAGGACAGCAGGAATGAATTTGCTAGATGTTCTGGATAGAATGATCGATCTTCTGACATAGTCAGACCCATTAAAGTATACTGAACAGCTAAAGAAACTATCCAGATGTATAAACTGAGGTGTGTTTTAATAATGAATTTAAATTTATAAATTTGACTTGTTTCCTTCATATCACATTACAATTAAAGAACTTCATGTGTTAAATTTTGAAAATAGATCAGTTGTGAAGTCCGGAGGCCCGCAATAGCCGTTTTGCACGAAATTCATGTGCGCGTGCTATTCATAATCTTCTTCCTGAAATTTTATTGTCATTGGAAACATGATGACCAACTCACTCGAAATAAGTCAAATTTATAAATCTAAGTTCTTTTTAAAAAAAACCCAAGTTACATCTTGATAAGTTCTTTTGCTGTTTTATAGAATTATTATTTTCTATTCATAATCTACAAAACTGACTCAGACATGCAGGGATCACGTATCTTCTAGTCGAGATTTTTGTCTGACAAGTCAACACTTGAATATCTTCTAAATGACTGCCAAAATGGGTATGAACACGTATATATATGTAATAAAATTTCTTTAAATGCAAAAAGCTGCTTCAAAATATTAAGTATTTCTCCTTAATCAAAACAGAAACTGGCTTACATAAGACATGAAATAACACTTTAACCGAAAAATAATATGGATTATTTTTTCTGTTGCAGTAACTTTATAGGATTATAGACCGTAAGTGTTACCCTTTAACCCTTTTGGTACTATTACACCTCTTTTCGCTTTGGAGGGATTTTAATATCAGCTAATTTAAACTAGCATGGCTACTGATTGGTTTAATGTCGAGGTGCATATTTTCTATATAAAATTGTTTCTCGTTCCTGTAATATGCGTTGAATGTGTTTAAAAATATCTTTCATAAATCAAAATTCTATTCCGTGATACTGTTTAAAATTATACTGAATCATGCTTTTTGTGTAAGAATAATACACAAGATAAATAGTAAGGGAAGACTTTTCGGAACTACTGAGCATCACAGACACAGTACCAAGCATATGCAAAGTAAGCCTACAACTAAAAGAAGATGTAACGGAAAATTATTATAGATGGGTTGCTTCCAACGAGTACATTTTATGCAAAATATAGCAAAAGGGGGACTAAGGGGGTGGGGCGGTTGAAGGGGAAAGTGGAACAAGGTTGAATACTTAAAATGGAATGCTTTGTTCACAGACACTCTACAACGTAATCTACAGCAGCGCAGACACTCATGTACAAAAGACACGCACACACACGCACGCATACATACACATAAATAACTTAGTACATAGATATTCAGGCAAGTAAGATATAACAACAATGTAGGGCACCTCCTAAGTTACACAGACGCACAAGCACACAAACGCACACACATAAGCAGGGAAAAGCAACAATCGGCAGCCAAAATTATTGATAAGTTACTCATAGTAAAACGGGAGGGGATGCAAAGCAAAGGAGCGCTGTTGCACCTCAAATTGGTAGCAACGCGTTTTGGTAGTCACTACCAAAATTCGACCGAGTTTTGGTAGTACCAAAACGTGTTACACTCAACGAATTTTGGTAGTTTACAAATTTTTAGTACCAAAATGCGTTGGATATGTACACATCCAACGCGAAACGGTATTAAGAAAAATTTAATGATTTACAAAAAAAAATGTTTTGTGACCAATGGACAATATTATTTTAAAGAGAGTCATGATGGAACTTAATCGCTTATCTGACCTTAAACTTTTAATTTTGAAAATATATTCAGTCAAGCAGGATCATTGGAACACTTTGACATATATCGGGAGATATTGAAGGGACTTGGCACAACTGTTTACCACAATTATTAGATATGTCGGTCGCATGACCCGACCCAGGGACAGGTTTAACAAACGCCTATAAGTAAGTATAGACTGTCTGAGGTTAAAATTAAGGCGATTCAGGAAAAAATGCCACATAAGACGGTTTGTATAATACCTTCAAAAGTATATACACGGTAGACATGCAACCTTTATCCACCAAAGTCTTTAGAATTTTTCAAGTTTCTTTTATATATTGAAATGCAATTAAATAACCCAATCTCGTAGTGAATTTAATTCCGAGGGTTACTGATTAATTTATTCACCGAGAATTACCGAGTTTGGCCGAGTAAAATCAGGCACTTGTATTTTTGTATACCGGACATAACCTTCTTGTATTTTCAACTGGTACTGGAAATACTTTTCGTACACCCCGGGGTGTAGGATTGCCTTTGGACTGAATGCGCAAACGTGCACTTCTGAAATGTTTCATCTGTTTTAAAGGTGAGGTTCAGTTGCACATTTGCTAAGGGTTTCCATTACTCGACTAAATGCTGGTACCTTGGAAACATGAGCCTTATTATTATAACTGAATATTCAGGATAAATAATTTATGCGACTTGGAACGAGAACCATAATTATATCACATTAGGACCTCCGCAGAGCTTTTGGAGGTGGCATCGGTACCAGCGTCCAAGCTGGTGTCCGCTTAATAAATATTTACTTGTAAACAGATCCTTCGCCAGGGAATACTGAAAGTTTAGCACCAAAGGGTGCAGATCCTTCGCCAGAAAACACTGAAAGTTTAGCACCAAAGGGTACAGATCCTTCGCCAGAGAATACTGAAAGTTTAGCACCAAATGGTGCAGATCCTTCGCCAGAAAATACTGAAAGTTTAGCACCAAAGAGTGCAGATCCTTCGCCAGAGAATACTGAAAGTTTAGCACCAAAGGGTGCAGATCCTTCGCCAGAAAATACTGAAAGTTTAGCACCAAAGGGTGCAGATCCTTCGCCAGAGAATACTGAAAGTTTAGCACCAAAGGGTGCAGATCCTTCGCCAGAGAATACTGAAAGTTTAGCACCAAAGAGTTCAGATCCTTCGCCAGAGAATACTGATTCGGTGCCAGAAAGAACAGATCCTTCGCCAGAGAATACTGATTCAGTACCAGAGAGAACAGATCCTTCGCCAGAGAATACTGAAAGTTTAGCACCAAAGAGTGCAGATCTTTCGCCAGAGAATACTGAAAGTTTAGCACCAAAGAGTGCAGATCCTTCGCCAGAGAATACTGACTCGGTGCCAGAAAGAACAGATCCTTCGCCAGAGAATACTGATTCCGTGCCAGAAAGAACAGATCCTTCGCCAGAGAATACTGAAAGTTTAGCACCAAAGGGTGCAGATCCTTCGCCAGAGAATACTGAAAGTTTAGCACCAAAGGGTGCAGATCCTTCGCCAGAGAATACTGAAAGTTTAGCACCAAAGAGTGCAGATCCTTCGCCAGAGAATACTGATTCGATGCCAGAAAGAACAGATCCTTCGCCAGAGAATACTGATTCCGTGCCAGAAAGAACAGATCCTTCGCCAGAGAATACTGATTCAGTGCCAGAGAGAACATATCCTTCACCAGAGAATACTGAAAGTTTAGCACCAAAGGGTACAGATCCTTCGCCAGAGAATATTGAAAGTTTAGCGCCAGAGCGTACAGATTTTTTTGATCCTGAGATAAAGTGTACCGATACTCAGCCAGAGAATACAGATTCTCAGCCGGATGTTTTAACTTTGCAACGATTAGTTGAAAAACAGCGTCATAGGAATAAAAATACGCGTATTCCTTCTATATTTCGCTTTGATATGCTACCATTCCACGCACGTACAAATTCAAATAGTGAAAATTTGTCTGAAGGAGAATCCTGCAATACGATTTGTTTTTAATAATGTAGAGCATTTTAGAGAAATAATTAAGTTAATAGGAATTATCAGACCCAGCATCTACCTTTCCAAAGGCACAGTAGAGGAAGTCCCGCAAACAATCAGCGTTCGGAGACTTCTTTTAAAATGTGGAAGAAATAGCGTTGTAGTTTCAGAAATAAAAATGTGATAAAGGAACCAAGCTGGTCAAACGATTGGCTCCGTTTACGCGCATGTGAAGATCGTATCAGGTCAGGTGGTATGACAATTGGTACGCTAGAAGAAATTAATTGGCCCTTGATAAAAGCTAACAGACTCTGTTGATACTGATAGATATTAATTATTAAATCCATAAATATAATCCTTTCCATTGATCTAGATGTAGTCACATGATCAATGATAAAAAGCCGTATTGACTCGAAGGCGGAGCCAAAAACACACATTGACCTCCAGCTGTGACGTCAGCACGGTTTGACGTCATTTAGTGCGTAAAATTACCAAAGGCTGCAGATATTTATTTCAATTTTTATATTTATTTAATTAGGCTGGATTTAATAATTAAACAATTGTTGCCTTTTAGGTTCAGTCGATATGTAGATTTATCGATCTGATAGAGGCGATATCAACGTCGGGCTGCGCCCTCTGTCAATATCGCTTTTATCAGGCCGATAAATCCACATATCGACCTTACCAAAAGGAAATAATTGTATATTACGTATATATGTGTGATTCATAATTATGTAACCAACCATTGTAGTTGCTACAATTCTTGATTGTGTTTTACATACATTTTATGTCTTAGACTTGACAGTACATACCCTACAATTGATTAAGCGTTTTGTAATCAAACTAAGGTCAACTTTGCTCGCGTTGTGAAAGTAATCAATTTTTAAAGAATTAAAAATTTAAACCACATGTTCACCAGTTTTCTATTTCTAAGACTACTGTAATCAAAACAACGTATACTTTGCTTGCGTTGTGAAAATGATTAATTTTTATAGCATTAAACATATTAACCACATGTTCAGCATTTTCCTATTTCTTACAGTTCTTAATTGAACCGCACCATGAGAAAACCAACATAATGGTTTTGCAACCAGCATGGATCCAGACCAGCCTGCGTGTCCGCGCAGTCTGGTCAAAATCTATGCTGTTCGCTAACGGTTTCACTAATTGCAATAGACTATGAAAGCAATCAGCACGGATCCTGACCAGACTGCGCTGATACGCAGACTGCATGGTCTGGATCCATGCTTGTCGCAAAGCCATTATGTTGGTTTTCTCATGGCGCGGCTCAATTGTGTTTTGCATACATTTTAATATCTTAGACATGACAGTGCATACCGGTATCCTACAATTGTTTAAACGATTTGTAATCAAAACAACGTATATTTTGCTTGTGTTGTGTAATTGGTTAATTTTTTTATAAAATTAAACATTTTATTCACATGTTCAGCTTTCCAAAAATACTTTAATTCCATATGTAACATAGATAAAGCTGTTTTACGTCTCAAAATCACCATCCAAACACAAACCGTAAAACAGTGATGAAAATAAAGGTGTTGACGAAACTGTTAGTGATAAAAATCCATGATTATGTTGACAATGAGGACTTAATGAGCCCATCCCCTGATGTAGACGAAACTACCAAAATGCGTTCCGTTACCGCGCCTCAAACTGGTAGCAACGCATTTTGGAAGAAACCACCAAACTTAGTCACTACCAAATTGTGTTAGCCTGAATGCAGTTTGGTAGAAGAGAACCAAAATGCTTGGAACTGACTTTTTATCACATATTCTGATCAAATTTATACTAGAGTTATGTAACCTTCCGTAAGAGGTCACCTTATAATTCGAAAGAATTAGTAGCATCTGGGAAGCCTGCATATAATATATAGACCTTCTACCAAAAAATATAAAAAAGGGGCATAATTATGACAAAAGGTAAGTCAGAGCTACGGTCCCTATCCTGTGAAGTTATCGCACGTTGCCAAAGACGTGTGTGGAGTTAGAAAGTTTTTGGTCAAGCAATGCTTTACAAACCTTTCATCATGCAACATTATGTGCTGTGTGGATGCTGACAATGGGCAGACAACAATAACTCTTTTAATTTAAAAAAAAAATCGATCTATAATTATGATATATTTTGGCTCAGGTTTCATGACGGGAAAGATATTTATCTCTTAGCGAATAAATAAGCTAATAGGTCTACTTTAATGTGAAACGGACTCGGGCACCAAATGATCCCTCTGGAATAAGTAAAATAAAAAATAAAACAATACAATGTTATTGGATAGGAAGCGTCGTTTGAGGCCCCTTTCACACTCTCATGAATCTACATTTTGGTTGTTTTTATACGAAAATTAATATATCGGGAGCGGAACTCCGAACCCCATCCCCGACCATTTTTATAGGATGCATTCACTCCTTTTATCTCTCTCTTTTGTGCGTAATGCAAAAATGAGCGCCCCGGTGTAGAAAAAAATCTACCAAAAACACGTTCCATTCCATGATCCATAACACATCATATGTACCATTGCAACGTATTTTGTCGCTACCAAAACTCGGCCGAATTTTGGTAGTGACTACCTAAACGCATTGCTACCATTTTGAGAGCGCAAATGCAAGGAGAAAGGATGGGGGCGATAGTGGAGTGAGAAGAAAGAGGAAAGAAACGTTAACAACAAACAACACACGCACAAAAATACAAGACAAACGGAAAACAAGTTGAAATTTTTACTATTTAAGCAGTTTCATAAAAAAAACTAAGTCGGACTGAGGGTAATCGTGTTTACAAAGAAACAAGCGCATGAGAGTAGTTTTAATATAATTTACAAGTCTTTAACTGGGGTGCATTGTTTACACCGTCGTTGATAAAAGTTATGATATCTATAACCATCGAAATCGTAGAAAAATTCCCACGGCCGCCGGCCAGACACGGTATTGCCGAACAGGTTACAAATGCTTGTGGTATATTGACGTACGAAACTTAGGCATCCTTCGGTTAACACGCATTTGTTTTTACAGTCGGAAACCGAGCCAGAGACTGTCGATAATCGCTGTCCCAAGAAGTGATATCCGGTGTCAAACTCAAGCCAGTCAGTTGTACTGTAGCCGAACTCACACTCTGAAGTAAAAACAATCTAAACGATTATTTATTACAGGTGGTTTTGAGTTTTTAAGCTTGAACATTTTGGCTAAGGTGGAGTTTATACTTACACTATCATAGTTTTAGGTAATGTATTATCACCCTTGGATATGGTGCCATCTTTTTAATTTTGTCTTTGAGCACTTTCTGCAATATGTAGACTCCTAACCTAAGATCCCCATTTTTTAAATCCAGCATGTTTAAGTCTTCTCATTGTTTTCTCGTTTATGGCAAGCCTATTATTTCACCTGGGGTCATTACGACGTTTTTCATGCAATTACACACTCGTATATAATTTCCACGTTTTATATGCACCGCCATATGAACTTATCTTCTGATATGACTAAATTATTATTTTTCATTTGATAAATGGCAAATAATGAGATCTGCTCAACATGGGGCTTGAAGGCATGGACGATAGCATGCATTTCCACTAACGTATATGAACAGGCTCAATTAAACCGAGTCTGCAACATTTTCAGTTTTTCTTGTAGAGCAAACTCTTGAGTTTCCACTTTTCCCATTTCAGTATATCAACCGACGGTCACCGGTTTCGCTGTTATAACAGGTTGTGTATAACACACGTCTACTCGGCTAATATGTCAAGAAAAGGAAGCTATGAAAATTCACTGTCTAATGTCATGTAATAAAAAACATTTTGACGGCTTTCCTGTCATCAATCAAAGTAATTTGCCCTCCATCCTCATGCAAGTAGCAACAGGAAGTTCCCCGCATGAATTTTATGGGTAATATTATTTCTTTATGTATCTAATTATTAAGATATAAGTCCTAAAATAATCTGAAAGAAGGTGAAGAATTGTAGATAACATATTTAGTCATAGTTTTTTTGCAAATTTAGGGAAGCGTATGTATTTAGGATACGCATAAAGTGATAATGTAAACCTTCCTCTCTTGCATTACAACATTATAAGTAGTTTAATAAGTAAATAGCAGGTGGTGGAAAGGACATTTTGACACACACTCACAAAAACTCAGTATCAGACAGGTAGTAATAATCTAAACATTGTTGCTTTCAAAGAAATCATCTAAATAATATGTTTAATGTGCATAGCTTATAACCAAAAGTAACTGCATATTGCTATACGTAAACAAGTCATATTTATAGGTTATTAGCTTTGTATCGGGAAATATGCACGAGTTTTTCAGCGGAAATATTGCGCGACTTTAGGAGCGCAATTTTCTTTCACTGAAGAACGAGTGCATATTTCCAGATGCAAAGAAAATAATCTTTTTATTACATGCTTGTAAAAATACTATGTAGATATCATAAATATGTTCAACAGCCTGAATAGGATTGACAATATTGAACTAAGTAGAAAAACTAGTGCAACAACACACACTGAATTACGTCACGCACCCGATATGAAACTCAGGCGTCAGTGTATGGAAAAATATTGACGTTTCCGATACCAGTGTAACTTAACGGGGAAAAAAAGAAACGAGATATCTTTAACATATCAAGATGACTCTTAACAAGTTTGGTGCTGGATTGATGGGTTCTTTTGCAGTTTTGAAGTGTATAAATTTATACTCTGTTTGACTGTGAATTGTTTCGAGTGAGTTCATTGTTTTGAGATAGATTGTTTGGCTTTGAATTATTCTTGATTAAAGCTTGTTCTGACCGAGCATAAGTATTGAAATACTTGCGGTAATGTTTTCGTCGCAATTATCCGTGTACTAGTATATGTGATAAAACTTGTCAAGAAGTGTTGCAATCTTAATTGTATCTATGGAAAGAATGTTTATAGTATCAAATCAAATAAAAGTATATGTATATACAATTCAAAAATACATATAATTAACCAAAAAAACAAAACAAAAAAAAACAACAAATATTTTACAAACAAACAATAAGAAAACAGTAAAGAGCTAGTTGCCAAGGTAAAGATTAACCATAGTCAGGCGACGCAAACGTCCTCCATAACCGTTGGTATAGCCTCGCGCCAACCAATTAAACCTAATAACATTTCGTAAAGGTCACCAAATAAAACTGTGTAATAATATTTAAATATTACTTAAAATTCGGACTGGCATTTCACGTCAAGAAGCTTTGATAATACATCTTGATAATTTTGAACAGTACTTGTACTCTTGTCACCGGATAAACACTGCAGAAATTATTTCAACACTTGTAGCTTGTCGCAATCATAATTTTGACTGTATTACTCAAAATAAAAAAAAGGAAAATTAAACAAATCTGGTAGTGACCATCAATGTTTCGGCGAAATTGAATAATTTAAACAACAGATGGAGAGGGTCAACCAAAGGACAACTTTTGCCTTATCTAAATCAGGCTTACAGTTTAGGGGAATATTTGACTTGTTAAGTTTAAGTTTTATCTATTTTTAGATCTAAGACTTGTGGCCATGTTGAGGAGCATTGGTTAAACATTGTTTTAATTGTTTTAAATTGTTTTAAATTGTGAGAAGTATGGCATTCAAGAAGATTTTTATAGTTAACAAATATATAAGTAGATACCGAAAAAAATGCATGTTTGTTAACAAACATTCTGAGGGTCAGAAAACGAAAATTTCTGTGAAATTATTTTGTCCTTCTTCTATATGGCCAGATGGCGTATTTTCTTATTGTCGTCATTTTAACGATTTGAAATAACTAAAAATCTTTGTTAAGGGTGACCGAGGGAATGATTGCGTTATCAATTTAAAATCGGGCAGGCAGTTTCTGGCAATGAGAATTACTTACAGGGAAAAGTGACCACGTTATGTCGGCCTAGTCATCTATCTATATATCTATCTAATCTGTGTAAAATAATTTCAAAATCAAATTTGCGGAGGTAAAAGATGTTTCTATTTCAAGCATTGGGTTCCTATATATGCAACTAAGCAGAATTATTTGAATAGCTTTGGAAGATTACCATGCAAAGAAAAGCTTCATTAAGGTCATGTAACTGGGTTCAAATTAATTGTTGTGGCCGACAAAAGACAGTCGGTGAATGAATACAGTAGCTCACACCGGGAAATTTGTGCTCAAGTGAGATAAAGTGCTGATAGGTTCCAATACATAATAATAGAAATATAGGACATAACAAAGTTTTAAATTTAAAAAAAAGGCCAAACTTATCACAATTTACCTCATCCAAAAGCGACGGACAGTCGTCGTTGCAATCACAAAGGGTAGCACAGCCTGAACGATCATCACACATTACTTGGTCATAAGGACAAACAAACGCTGTAAATAAAAAAAAGGATCAGTCTTTATAAAACAAACTGCCTGCTCTACTGTTATACAATATTGTACAGATACCAATGAAGTGTTGCTAGTATAGTGTAAAGAGTGATGTACCGTTAAGTATTTTCTGAAATCGTTAACTAACATATAACCCGGATAGACCAATTCATGTTTTTCGATGGTTAGGTATATTATACCAGCGTAATCACCAACAAAGTCCTTATAAAGTCAAAAGGATATAACGTTTGATATTTCGCTCACTGCCTCAAGCCGACACCACCGTTTATATATTAACTAAAATCATTGAAAAAGATGCTAAAGCGGACCTCAAGTACATATTTTATAATGTTGTTTTAATCAAAATGCTTCTATGTGTTTCAAGGGACTCAGAAACGGTCTGCTGTAGATAGGTGTGTTGTTAGGCCCACCTGCGTGTGGCCACGCCTAGATTGTCCATAGGCGGATGCTGAGCAAGGGATAAATAGTTCAACTGCTTTGTTAAAAAAAAAGGAATTATTAAAGTCTATGGAAACAACCATGCTGGAAATATGTGAGTGGAGTCAAGCAGACAATTTCTTAATTAGATCTTTGAAATTCATGGACAATGCTGCATCCGAATTCATCTCCAGCCATCTCAAGAGTGTCTTGCTACTGGAGCATGATATCTTTTGACAAGACAGTGTTGATCGTGTTTCACAAGTTGTCTTAACTCTATACTATGCTATTATACAACTCGCATGCCATGACTTCAAAGCAGTAGTTGAGACATCGTTCCCTGCTTTTCGGCACCTGGGAGCGACAGCCAAGCAGGTGTGCAACTTAATCAATTTTAAATAACTGTAAAACATATTCTTCAGGATATTGTCGGTGCTGAATAAAAATATAAAAAAATGGGTCATGGTAAATTCAAGAAAACTTTTTTTTCAGTAAAGCAAGCTTACTGCTTCACCATCATTTCCATGGTATGTTTATCCCCATTTTTAAATTAATGTCTGTGTAATTTTAGTAACGCAGTTTTTAATGGGACCGGAATAGTTGTTATACACATTGTCTGCCTCAATGCCTACACCCAGGTTGATCTTGCAGGCCTAGAATTTTGCTATGGGCCAACGGAGTTCTGACTTGTTTATAGCAGCAAAAGTCATATATTTTCCCTGTTTGGTTCTAGTAAGTCTAATCCGTGACAGAAGTTACCTTTCCCAACGATCTGTTCACAGAATGAAATGAAATTGAAAATTACGTCAATCGTTAGATTTGATTCCAGTGTACGAGGTCATACATTAATTAAGGAAATAAGTCGCGATATTGCACGAACACTAGTCAATTAGATAGAAGAGAATAATTCAAACCTTTTCAATATTTTTGTACATAGCATGTACAAATATGTTTGAGTAATCACATTTATTATTTCAAGTTTTTTTTCTCGCCTATAAAACAATGTCAGTAAGTCAGTGCAAATGAAACGATATTTCTTTCATTAATGTATCATGAATTATGATTTAGGTTTGAAATTCATCATTTTGCTTTACAAACAAAGCTCACAAATATTCAAAGTAAAGTAAGAAATATATCAAAACATTTTTTTATTCTGTAAATTCATGAAAATATATTTTCTTTTTCGTTGAGAAGTACGACTCAAACTATTCTAATTCTAAGTCAATTGGATGACCAACCAACTTCAAGGAGTTTTCTACCAAGAGTCAGCGTCAGTCTCATATCCTTGCTGACTTCAATGCCAGAGACTGAGCTGACCGAATCCTTGGGAAGAAATTTAGTAGAAAAACTCAAGAAAATGAAATAACAATGATTAACTACTCTTCAGTTCATGCAAGACACATGAACGGTTGGACACCGGCATGGTCTTCTTCAATTTAACTGAAAGTTCTAAAGCCTGGCCTCTGTTCAAGAAAAGCTGTCTTGTCATGTGTGAGTGTCCAATAGAGTTCAGACTTTACATTTAAGCTAAATGCCGGCTGTTAACAAGAATCAACAAGCAAAGGGGTCCCAGTTAGATGTCTGAGCAAAATGTTTTTTGATTGTATTTATACTTTGTGGTAATATACCTACATGTATTAAGTTTCATTAACAAGTGTTATATTACTGTTACCAGTTTTGACTAACTTTTATAGATATTCACATTTAAAGTGGGTGGAGTAATCTGACATGTGACCAGCCAGGAACACAATTTCTGTTATTTTTTTAAAAATGGTTCAAACTTTTTACCTGAAACTTTCATGATAAAATAACTATGCAATGGACATTCACACAACATGTTGCATTTTAAGTTGTACTGAATACTTTTTTCAGCACAGAGCCACAAAGTGGTCTAATCAAATTTATTGATTTTCAATGGACGAACTTTACCAAAAAGCTAAAACATTTTTTATTAGTTGAGATATTAAGGTGTTATTTTCAGCAGATATTGTAAACTAAATAAACATGAAAATGACAGTGTATCAGTACACCCACTTTAAATGTGAATATCTATAAAAGTAAGTCAAAACTGGTAACAGTAATACTTGTTAATGAAACTTAATACATGTAGGTATATTACCACAAAGTATAAATAAAATCAAAAACATTTTGCGCAGACACCTAACTGGGACCCCCCTTTGTAGCCTGACAGTCGGCTGCACAAATATTCAGGCTACCTTGAGCCATATCTAGTTCACCATGCCTTGTCCGAGTACACTTAACTCTGCATTTAACAATAAAAACAAGTCCGAGGAAGATAACACGTAAGTTAACGCATACTAATAACATTATTTGTCAGAGACATTATACCATCTGTAGAAAATAATGTTCCAACATATAAGATACTAGAAGCATACTCATACGATATGTTGTCATTACATTAATAACATACAGTATACTGTATTAAGACGAAAAGAATCTACCAACGAACAAGATACTAGAAGTATACTCATTAGATATGCTGTCATAACAACATAATAACATATAGTATACTTTATAAAGGCGAGAAGAATCTACCAATGAACAAGAAACTAGTAGTAAACGCATGTGATATAAAAAATTATCAAAACAAATACACATAATAACATTTTGACAAAACTATAGTCATTTAAAGATGTCAATGAAAAACAAGCTACGGCCAACAAATATTTTAAATGTTTGTTGCTTGCACTACCATATATTCACTTTAGGACTTGGAAAACAAGCTTAGAACGTTTTATTAATCTAAATGACACAGTTTACTTACGGGCAGAATCAATCGGTTTCGTCGATATTTGGACAGTCACAGCACACAACTGACACTGTCTACTTAGGCAAAGTATCACATTTGCTTTCGTTTCAAATACTAGAGCAGTCATAATACACAAATGATACCATTTATTTTCGTAAAGTATCATAATTGCTTTCATTGCTACGTGTTTCACAGTCATATAAACACACTTGATACCTATCGCTCTAGTCGTTTCTGGTTTCAAGAATACTTGGGCAATCATGATACACATCTGATACCTTTACTTACGGAGAGTTTCACAATTACTGTTGTCGTTTCGGGTCGACAGATACAATAGCGGTCATGATACAAAATTGATAGTGTTTCACAATTGTTCTTGTCGTTTCGTCGTTTCGAGCTTCACAGATACAAGGGCAGTCATAAACCACAATCGATACCGATAACTTGAAATATAACAAAAATATTCCAGTCGTTCTCATAGCTTCTGCCTTCACAAATACTAGGGCAGTCAAAACACACAACTGAAAACGTTCACTTTAGAAAAGAATCAAAATCGCCCTTGTCGTTTCAGGCTTCACAGATACTAGAGCAGTCATAATACACAACTGATACAGTATACAGTTTACTTACGAAAAGTATCACAATCGCTCTCGTCCTTTTGGTTTTGACAGGGATAACGGTCGCAGTCATAATTTCCGTCACATCGCTTGCCAACATATACGCAGGAAGGGTATATTTGATAACTGTCTTCAGCCGATCCTAAATATGAAGAATGTATTTGGTATTTTAAGGTTGAAGGATTCAAGATTATTATATATACCGTACTTACTATGTATGCGAAAATAAAAAAAATGCATCATTGCATTAAGATTATCATTTTTCATGGATGAGAAAACAATTGCTGTTAGACCTTGAGCTGATAATAACCCCCCCCCCCCTCTAGGGATATTTTTACGCTATGATTTTCTTAAAATATATAATATGAGCTATCATTTCCGAAATTCTGCCATCTGGCAGTTTAGTTCTTTTTATATTACAGCCTACATTATACATAACCATAAATATTTTTTTTGAAAATACTGACTAGTACTACAGTTAGCCATAAATGGTTTACTAGCTGCACAGTATGTCAAAACATAAAGAAAGAATATACAGATTTATATTTTGCAGGCAAAACTAACACTTATAGGCATGTGATTTATGCTATCAAATGTACAATACCAAAAATTGTAACGAAAATAGAAACTATAACTATGTGATTTTATATTTTATTTGACGTGTCTATGTCAAACGTGTTACAAAAAGAAGTTGTGATTATAACAGACAAGAGCTTGGCACAATTATATCGGTTGTAAAATATTTCTAACTATTACGATCAAAATAAGCAGTAATGTATAGTAAAGAAGATGAAAGAATATAAAGTTGACAATTTAAGTTTTAAGTTTATAATAACTTTTTTTTTAAGAAGTCAAAAAATATTTGGGATATGGTAAAGTATTTTGTTAAAACAGATATGTAAGCTGTAGAAACTCGTTAAATATGTATTATATATTTTAAAACATATAAATATATAACAAATTATAAATCTATGTGACGAAAATTACTAATTACATAAAATATATATAGTGCTCTTCGAACTGAATTTACAATCAAGATTAACAAACAAATTATTTTTCATGTGAAATGAAACTGATTTCATTGAGTGGAAAAAGATTAAATAAATAAATAAATAAATAAATAAATAAATAAATAAATAAATGTGTGAAATTATTTGCAGAGAATGAGTGTTCAGACTCATGTTAGGCACGGTCGAATTATTCAATCAATGATAACGCTACAGTCCAGCATATCTTTCAAACGTCGGTAAATGCAAGTAATGAAGTTTGCCAGAAATATACTATAGTGACATGTGACTTGGCAATAGCTAAGAAGGCATATTCTTTGGTTCTGCAGTCTAGAGATGGACTTAGTTGAATATTTGTTAGAATGGGTGTGTTTCAAACAATCTGCCCTATATTTAGTACTGCAGAAAAAATTATGAAGGGCAATGGTCTTGCAGAACTTGTAAAAGAATCAGGAATTTATGCTAGTTGTTCACATGATAAAGTATTACCAGGTAAATGCTACAACCGTGACCTAAATGTACACACGTCTATAATGGAAGCTCTTGAACGTTTGCTTCTTTGCAAGTTTGAAGAGACAGAACCCGCAAGAAAAGCATTTCAGAAGACACGAAAATTACAGAAACGGACTGTAAGTCCATGCATAGAAAAAGTGTTTGAATTAATAACTCTCCTGACTTTGAAGGGTATTTTAACAGACATAAGCAGATCCAATCATGAATCATAAAGGGAGAAGTGGCAAAAAAACTTAATTTTGAATTTTGGTTAATGTATGTAGACATAATTTGCATGATATTGTTGCTCATCAAAGCAACAAAGATTAATGCTCTTGATTTACAAATAGCATCTCCGTACAAACCGTGTTCTTTGCTCTTCGCATTTAACTACAATAACCGGGTTGCCACTTAGTTTAGAAAATGGAATTCCCTGACTTTCCCCCGACATTTCCCTGACTAAACCATACTTTTCACTGACTAATACCACCATATTTTCGGCCTCCACCTCCCCAACACCCTTGTACGGGTTGCAAGGTCTTTCAGTCTTCAAAATTCCAAAGTTAACATAAAAAACGAAATTGATTCAAACACATTTACATTTTGTTTATACTCAATTACATCAAAATGTGTTTGAAAATACTTATAAATAATGCTTGAAGACTGCTATTGCCACTGAACATTTTAAACATCAACCTAGAAATTCATTTTTCCCTGACTTTTCTAAAATTTCATTTCTCACTGACCATTATTAAGTTTTCCCTGAGAATTCACTGACCTCGAAAAAGAAATTTCCCTAACTTTTCAAGGTAAGTGGCAACCCTGAATGATTATGCCCGCAACTTCCCTGTTTACTTATTGACATTGGTGAATATTGATCCAGGTGCAGAAGAGCTACTCCAAAGTAATGATTTAAGTGTATCTAGGTCCACTGTATTGGCATTGAGAAATGCGGTAGATATTATATAGAACAGAAAATTAGCAGACATGCAAAGTCTGAGGGTGGCATAAATGGTTTCAGTAGCAACTATGCTATTACTTCCGCTGGTGCATAAACATTTACAGAGCCAGGTGTATTGAAGCAACTCTTCAGAATGCTGACATAAATATACTATGAAGAAGTAGATATGACCAATATAATTGACACCATATACGAAACAGATAGTGAATATGACAACTAACAAGAGCTGTCCGTAAGACAGCCAAGCTCGACTATTCGAAATATTGTCCCAGAAGCAGGAAAATATTACCCAAAAAGGTTAAATATCAAGAGTTTTAAGTTCAAAAGGGGGAATAATTTGACCAAAATGCATATCAGTTATGGGACTTGCTGCTCTTAACTAGTTTTATAACCTCGAAGGCACATGTGAAGTTTCAATTAAATATCTGCATTAGTTTTGGAGATAGAAACTTGCATGTAAAACTTTAACCAGAATTTTCAAAGTCCAAAAGGGGGCATAAATTGCCCAAAATACATGCCAGAGTTATGGGACTTGATCCAGTGAGGTTAGTAATTGATCTAGAAAAAGAAAAAATAAGTTTCAAATCTATATGCCTTTTAAAAATAGCTGTATGTACTTGCACGCAAAACTTTAACCAGAATTTGCCAAGTCCAAAAGGGGGCATAATTTGGCCAAAATGAACGTCAGAGTTATGGGACTTGCTGCTATCAACTAGTTTTATGACCCCGAAGACACATGTGAAGTTTCAAATCAATATCTGCATTAGTTTTGGAGATAATAACTTGCATGTAAAACTTTAACCAAAATTTTCTAAGTCTAAAAGGGGGCATAATTTGCTCGAAAAACATGTCAGAGTTATGGGACTTGACCCAGTGAGGTTGGTAATTGATCTAGAAAAAGAAAAAATAAGTTTCAAATCTATATGCCTTTTAGAAATAGCTGTATGTACTTGCACGCAAAACTTTAACCAGAATTTTCTAAGTCTAAAAGGGGGCATAATTTGGCCAAAATGAAGGTCAGAGTTATGGGACTTGCTGCTATTAACTAGTTTTATAACCATGAAGACACATGTGAAGTTTCAAATCAATATCTGCATTAATTTTGGAGATAGTCACTTGCATGTAAAACTTTAACCAAAATTTTCTAAGTCTAAAAGGGGGCATAATTTGCTCAAAATACATGTCAGAGTTATGGGTCTTGACCCAGTGAGGTTGGTAATTGATCTAGAAAAAGAAAAAATAAGTTTCAAATCTATATGCCTTTTAGAAATAGCTGTATGTACTTGCACGCAAAACTTTAACCAGAATTTTCTAAGTCTAAAAGGGGGCATAATTTGGCCAAAATGAAGGTCAGAGTTATGGGACTTGCTGCTATTAACTAGTTTTATAACCATGAAGACACATGTGAAGTTTCAAATCAATATCTGCATTAATTTTGGAGATAGTCACTTGCATGTAAAACTTTAACCAAAATTTTCTAAGTCTAAAAGGGGGCATAATTTGCTCAAAATACATGTCAGAGTTATGGGTCTTGACCCAGTGAGGTTGGTAATTGATCTAGAAAAAGAAAAAATAAGTTTCAAATCTATATGCCTTTTAGAAATAGCTGTATGTACTTGCACGCAAAACTTTAACCAGAATTTTCTAAGTCCAAAAGGGGGCATAATTTGGCCAAAATGAACGTCAGAGTTATGGGACTTGACCCAGAGAGGTTGGTAATTGACCTAGAAAAAGAAAAAATAAGTTTCAAAGCTATATGCCTTTAATTGATGGCTGTATGTACTTGCATGCAAAAACTTAACCAAGGTGTGACGCCGACGCCGACGCCAGGGTGAGTAGAATAGCTAGACTATTCTTCGAATAGTCGAGCTAAAAATATCAAACTGAAAAGAACTGTTAATAGCAGTAAATACTAACTTGGTTAATACAAGGTAGCGAAAGAATGATAAATGCTACAACTTAATTGTTTCTCAATTGTACTTTATGTGAATTTATTTGGTCAAGCAGATAAGCATTCATAAGCGTGTATTTTTCAGTTACTAAAATACACATTCAGTAACGCATCGTCACGTAGGTTACATGTCAGTGCTGTGATATATGCATTTTTATATCAAACTGTTCAAACTTGATAAGATACTTGCATTATCTGAGTTTAAACATCATAATAAGGATTACATAAACAATCTATTGACTGAGAAATGAAAATATACTTGAATTTTAGTAACGTATATCATAATGGTAACGTACTTGTTCTTTAAACTGTTGAGTGATAAATTCTTAATCAATAATGTAATATGAAACTACTATATTTTAGTCACATCTGATATTTTCAGACAATCAAACCTATTGAATTAATTGATATGAGTACTTTTATAAAACACATGGTAATGTAAATTACAAAATGAAATGATCAATTGAGAGAATAAAACCTAGTGGAAACATTGATAACAGCATATTCTGCATATCACTAACCCACTTGCTAATGATTTTGGTTTTTTCTACCATATAAATCACCACATTTCATTTTTATCATTTATTAAATAATTGTTAGTTTAACGAAAAGAACATGCTGTAATTCATAAAGAACCCGCTTGCCAGATGGCAGAATTCAGAAATTGATCAACAGACAAGGGGCTTCAAAAATAATGGGGTCTACAAAAATCCCTAGAGGGAGCGGAGGGTTTCACCTTCCAGCTCTTGGCCTATGTCTTCTATAAAACTGTTGTCTTTGAACATAGACATTTATGCAATTTGAAAATATGTTAAATATGGATGCGGAATACTTAAAAGAAACGTAAAGTTATGAAATAACTACAGCAGCTGTGGCAAGAAAGTGTATTAATTTCATTGATTAATTAGAAAATTTTGTATTTTCCTTCTAAGCCGATTGACATTCTTAAAAAGGGAAGGGACATGAAAATTTATACTGATCACTTAAACATTTTTATAAACATAATGTTAAAATATGTAATCTGAATGGAATTTTGCAACTCATATAATTCAAGCGCTATCAGGAATCTTGAACATTTTCGAACTTTTCTTCTCTCATGCAGTCATTTACTTTCTGCTTTGGTTCTGGAAATTTGCTTAACCTTTAAAAATGATTCTGCCATTGCGACCAGTGCTGATCATATTCTACACTGTTTGCTATTCAGTCTTTAAATTTTCAATGAACACTTCTTCGAATAATAAATAATAGAGGCTAAATTGAATGATGGACCAGTCCATTTTAGAAATTTAGCAGGCTAAAGGTTAAGCATTAGGTCTGTTTGACAAAATGAAATATGGCGATTTTTAATTAATCAGAAGCGTAACTATGCCTATATGAGATATAACAGATCATTTTTGATAAATTCTCTGAAACTGAACAAAATTCTCAGGCTAAGACGTGTGACAAAGTTCTTTTTTATCTATACCCGTCTAGATAATTACTCATAAGGGGAAATTTTGATTATCATGTGTCATCTACTTTACATGGATAATGTAAAAGGGTATTCATACACGGAACAGGAAAAAATAAAACTGGGCACCATCTACATGCAAAATACAACACGTTAAATAAACAGCAAGCAGACTAAGAACGTTAAGTAACAAGACATGTTGTTCATTTCAAATCTGCTTACTGATGTGGTATACGGGCTACTGCTGGATCCAACCATTCTGTAACAGGGGTTTTCGTATTATTTTTAAATACTAAATGACAATATTGATGCATGTATTGCACGAGACATAAAGAACACCCATACGCTTAGAACAGCTTCAAAATATGTTCTGACCAAAAATCGATTTTAATGTTGTTTGTTTTGTCTTGGTTACATCGACATAATTCTAGGTCAAATGCCGATCTAACAGCTTGATGACACATTTTTGCAAATTGGAAAACCTAAGTTTTTGTTCTTTTTACTCTTGGGTTCTTTGATATTTCAGGATACACAGGTTTGCATCCAAGCAGTTCATTCATGTAAACAAAATTGGAAGCTTTGATAAAAATCATTTGAAAGAAATAAAAGGCTGAAACTTTCTCACATTAATTTCCATGAAAAATACTCTTTTATTCACAGAAATAATTGCAAACCTCCTAGAATTTTCACTCACAACCCTTTTGGAAATTTAAAGGCGTGTGTGAATTGGATTTTGTTCTTGAAAAATAAAGAACAATACGAATATCGCTGTATATCTTGCTTACTTGCACACTTCCTTTCATCTGACCCATCCGAACACTGTGCCACGCCATCGCAGAGTACAGCGCATGTTACATTACCCTCTTTGCATATCACTGTTTCATTCCCTTGGCAGTTTGGACCTGGTAAATATTGAAAATTCATTTGATAATGAACTTTTTTCTCAGAAATTGTTTCCAATTCTTTTGTAGACAAATAAAAGTTTATTCTCAGTGTTGTTATAACTATTTCTGGTCCTCTGGGTTCAATAAATCCATTTAATATGTATGTAATAGAATTCCTCTTAAGTTAGTGCTAGGGGACATGAGGGAAATTGCATAGTTCATTATCTTTCATGAACAGACGCAATAAAACAGAGCCTGCTATTCGATACTTCGAGTTGATTTTCGCAAAGATTTTATTATCAGTCACATAAAATATCTTTAATTTCTGTGTGGAGGCTGTAAAAGCTATTTCCGAATTTAGTTTCAGTTTTCTTATATTTTCCGGTCCCTATTTGATCAGTGAGTCCATTCAATATCTATGCATTATAATTCTGCTGAAGAAGGTGCCGGGGTCCAAAGGGGTGTTATACATTCCACTATATCTCGTAAACTAGGCCTAATCTTAATATGGAATCTATCTTAGCGACAACGAATGAGATATTTACTATCGAATTAAATAAAGTGTCCATCGGCACGTGCACAGACCGTCTGACTTCGGATTTTTGGAAAAATACGCCTTTTCCTTGTGCCTAAAAGGCGTCAACATAACTTGTCCAAACCAAAACGTCTTGCAAATCAGCAAACTCTACTTTTAAAGTGATACAGAATCGATGCTGTTATTAGACAGTTCTTTTCAAATCTTATGTGAAGAATTGAAGTTGGATCGATTCCCGATCGAGGCAGTGCCTTACTTCAAATTATTTTTAAGGCATTTTAAATACTTTATAGTAAATTGAACAAGCTTAATACAAAAGTAATACTTGTTTATTCAGAAGAATTGAAAAATCTGAGTTTTATAAAATTCTGCATTTGATCCGAACATGCATAATAAACTTAAATGAGTGATAAAATGATGGAAATTGAGCGTGAGATTAGGTGAAGAATGTAGTTGAATTAAATATCCACTCTGGCGGGCCTGAAACGGACGGACGGACGAACAGATATGATAGCAAATACTCAATTTACTTGATACACAGCAGACACTACTTCCATTTGTCGCAAGGAGGACAGGACCAGAAGTCAGCATAAGCTCAAAGTACACATCAGACAATGTTTCAAAATTTCATTTAAATTGTTTCTTTGTTTTTTCATCTCGGTCTCGGGGAATAGGAAAGTATTTATTGTTTGTTACATTTTTTTTACCTGTAACTCTTGAGGCAATTTAATTGAAATAACAAAAAAATGAATGGCATGCTCATGTAATTATGCCCTTAATCAATCTTTAAAACTTCACTATCTAAAGGCAAAACTAAGATCGCATCAGACATTAAATTAAAGATCTCGATCCTTTTGAATTAATATTAAATTAAATGGGATAGTTTAGATTCCAGTCTTGTGTGGACAAAACCAGGTTTATCGGGAAAAATTGCATAACACATAAAACTATAACACAAAAACAGTTAGCCTGCTGTATGCTTTTTTGTTAATGACATAAAAATTGTTCAAATTTTATTTACTCTGACAGAAAATTGTTGTTGCCAATACTGCAAAATTTCAAACATTTCATTTTGCACATGCCTTCATGTCACAGCAAAATAACGCTAGAATACCTACAACTTAAAATTTAAAATTTAGAAAATAGCGAAAAACACGAGAAAAATAAAACAAAGTCCTTTTAAGCTTTGCGGAAAAGGGAATTATACATAGTGGATGCAACTTGACCCTGATGGTTGACCTTTGGATTACAATACAAAATGAGGCACAACCTATTACTGAAAAGGAGTGTACGTAAAACGCTTCATCTCTTTGCATACATAAATTTAAAAGTTTGTTGAAAAAACATGAGCTGCACGAGAAAATGGAAATATAAATTTGTGTAAATATAAATTAGTGTACTGGAAAGTTTTAACTGATCATATGTACTACTCGCGCATGGTATTTTAATAGCGGCTCCAAACTTTTAGAAAAAAAAACACTGTAAGTTAAGCGTTCCTAATTAAGGGGACGCATATTGCTACATTCACAGTTCATACAGAAATGCGGAAGGGGTGCATATTCAAGAAATCGATGGTGGGAAAATAAAAAACATATTCCTAAACTGATATAATACTGATGGACACCTGTAATATTCAGTATTTTGTGGATAAGGATGTGGTACTATGAATGTAATAGGAAAACAGAGGTCTTTGTGAAAGTACATTCAACACAAAATATTAAGCTTTTGTATAAGGAAAAAACAGGTTTTTTACAATAACAGTGTTCCAAATAATGTTGAAGGGATGAGATTTTCTTTCTAACACACCAGGTTTGCTTAAACATGTAAAAATTTAACGCCACGTCATTTCAGCTCGGGATGGACGCCATATTTCTTATTGATAAAAATGTGAACAAAAAATTTCAGAGTGGGATTAGCATTGCAAGGGCATAACATGACATTCTACACAATGAATACCTTAGAACAGATATCTAAGATGCTACACAGGTCAGGCGGGTTAAATGCATAATGGCGATCACTTGAAATTCATCTTGAAAAGGTGGTTAATTTTAGTTTATTTACATGGTTTTTAATTTTCCCACGACTTCTCGGCGATTCACTGCAAATGTATTACTGCGCCGGACGAAAGGTAACTCTAATAAACAACGGGAGACAACTTAGGTGTCAGCACGTGTACGATTTTTAAAAAAAACATGTCGATGATTATAATTTCTTATCAAATAATGAATCCTATTCAGATATTCGTCTTTAATATTAGAAAATTATTAATTTCTGTGGACATTTGTCAAAAAATATTACTTACATTGGACTACTTTGCGCATCAAACTGGTTTCCGCTTCAGTTGTGAGGCACTTCCGTTATACTTTTTGACAACAATAACAAAACACAAAATGAATCAATAAAGTCACTTATAAACCGACTGCTACTTAAATCAGTGTAAGTAAAGTTGTTGTTACAACATTATGCATGTTCGTTACGTTATGAGATAACGTTTATGTATAGGATAGACAACTCGTGCCGTTGTCTACGGGATATATACAACGAGCAAAGCGAGTTGTATATATCCCGTAGACAACGGCACGAGTTGTCTATCCGACTTAGACCACGTGACATAAAAACTACAATTATTGAAATCTCTCCCACGCGTTCTATAGAAATTAGGATTAACGTGTTTTTATAAAAGTGATATTATCTTTGTACCGTTAGCGCTTATTTGTCAGTAGGGCATATGAAAGAATGCAGGTTATTTGTATAAATTCAGTTTTACTCAAATACCGGATTTACTAAGATTTAACGTTCATTAACACTTTGACTCATTTGCAATCACAATGCTAAACAGTTAAATATGGATTTCTCAAAAATACTCAAAATTGAACTGCATGCTGAACAACTAGTTTTTGTGTGGGGTTGACAGATACGTTGATTGAAGGTTCCGAAACTACAAAAAAGGCTGACAGCAAATCGGAGGTAAACATGTTAGATAAAAAAAAGAATATTGTTGTTTGAAGTAATCTGGTATTTTAGTATGGACTAGTGCTTACTGGTAATATACATAATCACATACAAATTATCAGATTCTATTAGAAATCACTTTTCAACAATCGGTGTAAAGTGACAAAGTAATTATGTTTATATCCATTTTTTTGTTCTTATTTAAACAGGAACCAGTGACGATGTTTATTTATCTATCTATCTATTTATTTATTTAGTTAGATAGATAGTTATTTAGTTATTTTATTTATTTATTTATTTTGTTTATCAGGATATAATTAGTGCGTAGATGCTCGTAGGACTACGAACACCTTTTACTATATCGTGCCCTTCTTGTAAGAATGATGTAGTTGTTCTACTTTCTAACTGGGCCAAGTTGTTCGAAACTTTAACAGGCTGTAATTTAGTTTAGTTTAGTTTAGTTTATACTAATTTGTTTTAGCTCGATTGTGATGAAAGCTTTAAGCTTATTGTAACCACTCTCGAGTCCGTTTCCTATGAAAACCAGTACTGGGGTCATATGAGAAGTCATGGTCGTGACCCCAATGATGCTCGAACCCATGACCATTACATTAATCTGTTAAACTAACCGCCTGTTAAATTTCTATTCAAGATACAAATCTTGGTGCGTGGGAAACACTAGTATGATATTTTAATTTTACTGTAAAGATAATTTAGTGTTTATAATCCTTAACAAGTAGGCCTACATTTAATTTTCTAAGTTTTCTAATTGTCAAATCTACTGATAAAGTTAATCGACCGTTAAAGTTTCGAACAACTAGATCCAGTTGTTTGCAAATGTAAGGATCGTGCTGACATGTCTATTTCATAACAAGTGAACATAAAAAGTTACAACTGTTGGAAACGTTTCAGTGAATGTGTAAATTACGTTTTTACCCAGTTGGTTCTACACTACAAATATGTAGTTTATTGTAATTCAATTTTATTGATATCCAATAACATGGGGTCATTTTTACGATATTATTAATATTTAGACGTTGTCAACTGAATTTAACCGCAGTCAGTCATATTTTTTATCCCATTGATAACTGGTGAGAATATTGCAAGGTCATTAACTCCGGCGTTACGCCTGTATTGTTAGATGGTAAACTGACACGAAATTCACGCGTTTTTGCCCAAGTTTCCCCCGATATATATACAACGCTACTGTTGTATATGAAATATAGACGGGTACAAGTCTGCTTTGCGATTGGCTATTTACGGATTATCGTGGTCTAACTTGAACTGCATAATCCATTAATTACGTTTAGATGATATTGCATTTACAACTTATTTGACCCCATTTTTTTACGTGAATGACAGCATTCTCGTGCAACTCGTGCAAACAGAGTTATGAAAAGTATGGTGGAGAATTCAAGGACAAATTATAAATGACATTAAAGTGAGGATAACTGTATATTCGTCCAGTTTTGATCATTGACATGCCTGCTGTGTATTAGTAACTTTTGTGAACAAGATTAGAATGTTACTTTTGCACATATACACTTTGATTGGACCTCTCAACCAAATTACATACCTTATTTTAGGGATTTTTAAGACAATACATTTTCAAAAGTTTGTTGAATGTGTTTTTATATTTAAGTGCATTGTAGTTCATGAATACCAAGTTAAAAATTAATAATGGCAACATTTCTAGGCCCTTATTGTAAGCCACTAGACTTCTGTAACGATAAATGTTTAATGTATTAAGGGGAATATACTCTTTTAGTTTTGGAATGTGGCATTCCTTGACCACCGTATCTTTTCTTATGCACTACTTTGTAAACAAACTAAATAATGTGTTTTAGCTTACATATGCGAAATGAAAAGCAAGACAGTGACCTTATTTCACATTCTTTCTTTAAATTAGAATCTGTAGGACATTGATAAATGTTTGGACAAGGTGAAGCACTATTATTTTCGCACCAAAAAGTCTTAATTGTTGACTTTGAATGTACACAATAAGTCTTATGTAATTCAACAATAACTTTCTTGTTTCAGTTTTCTCATTTTTATTTTAGTGAGCAATCCTTTGTGTACTTATAACAGTTGAAACAGTATCCATTTCATGTACCAAAACCTTGTACTTTTTTGCAGGTAAATTTTATCATACCCCACCCACTTTTTTCTAATTTCAAAGTATGCGTCCCTTTAATCGATTTTATTTCGAAATAAAAAATAAAAGTTGTCAATAAATTGCTTGTTTTATATCATTTCCATTGATCAAAAAATTATTGATATCATTTGTGTTTTAAGAACGTTTAAGCCGTTAGAAAAACATCAATGTTAACAAAAAACGTGGACGCTCTGCGTCTGCCCACCTGGTCTTTGTCTTATTAGTTCTAAAAATAGAATATACAACGGATTTGTATACCAACACGATCTCTCCTATAGACATCGACATCGCAATGCCGGTCACCCGTTACCAATACCATATAGCTGTTGTCTCCCCTGATATCGATTTTTCTGCCATATCGGTCATGAGGTAAATTCTTCCTCATGTTTGTAACAATAACATGTTAAAGGTATTATTGAGAAAAGGGGAATCGGGTAGTGAAACCATTATCCGTGACAAAGTGGTTGTACTACAGTAACTTTTGAATCGTATTGACTATAAGGCCACTTCTTTTTAATAAATTGGTTTACAAAACCGGCGAGTGTAATTTTCCGAAAAGTAGAAAAAATAATAAAATTGCAATTTCACCTTTTTTTTAAAAACATATTTTCCCGACCGAACCAAATGTGGGACGAAACGAAAAAAAAACGAATGTTTTTAAGTACGAGTCGACATTTTTGACTGAATACACTATCTTGGACACATTATGCATACAACGATAAAAGCCGAGGTATTGTAGACTGGTTTTCATATCGGTAACATGATTCATAAATTTCGATTAAAAGCACGTAAAGCAGTCATCCATCATGGCAGCCCCCACGATGAGTGCGTGTTTTTTTGAGCTGACTTTTTGGGGTGCATCGTCTATTAAATCTGGACAAAACAAGGTTTTTTTGCGTGCCGACATTAGCGAACAAATAGGTACGGCTATCAGTCGGGTGATTCCCGACAACCTAATCGTTCGGGGAATCACAGCTAGCAGGACGAATAGTTGTGACACTGACAAGACTGCGTTAGACAGCAGCACGCCAGTTGCGGTGATGCAGGGATTTGGATACAAATATTTGTTCGTCGAAGTTCACACCCACAAGCAACAAGGTACTACACCATTAAAAAATGTTTTCATTGAAACCAACCAGGTACTGTATTGTTAGTTCGCAAATCCCACATCGTGTCTCGAACCCACAATGGCCGAGGATTGGATGAATGGTACCATTATTTTATTGGTTTTCACACGCATGGTGGGCAAAAGTCTTGTTTTTGTTTTTTTTCGACCTACCAGTGGACATTTTTCCAAAAAAATCTTCTAAACCAAAAAATAAAAAAGTAGTGGCCTAAAGAACACCTGATTTACCACGAAGTGAACCCTGAATTACCAATAAAGACATTATTGACTTTTCCGATAACGTTTCCGTTATCGTTTTATATATATATATACTGCATTGTATACAAACTAATTCCATTTAAATATACACGGCCAACCAAAGCACCCCTTATTTCTACAATGAAATAATCGATTTGAATAATCAGCCTAAGGTCAACAATCGTGGTCAAGTTGCGACTACTATACATACGTCTGTGAAATAAAAACAATTTACTAGTAATTATTTATCTTTTATCGATTCAATTCAAGTTAGATTTTTGATATATTATTAACAATATACTGACAAACAATCATGAGTTTCAAAAGCGTCTTTTTAGTAGTTCTGAATAATATCGTATTGGCAAAATTGATGATAAGCTGTTTTGTACAGGATTATGTTCAAGCGAGTGTACAAAAGCTCATCGTGTGTAAGAACCGCAATAGGGCGTTAACTGTTATCAAGTGTGTGTTGTCTGTTGAAAGCACAAAATAGTAAGTCTCTGAAATTATTATGTTACAAATTAAAACAAAAGGTTATTTTTGAAGTGTTTACCAACAAACCTAAGTTTATTTCCGCAACGTGTCCTAAAAAAACATGAACAGTCTTAGATTCGTCACCATTGAAATAGCATAGAGCCACAACGTGTTTACCAAGTAGTGTTAATTTATATTCAAAATGCATGTTGTACTCCTATAATATATATATATATATAGAAGTATAACTATTCACGATGATAAATATTCATACCAC
>NW_026461880.1:0-61684 GCF_021730395.1 Mercenaria mercenaria
CACCTATTCTTTGAATAGTCGAGCTAAACAAAGATATTTTTTCGTTCTTTTTCAAATGCTGCAGACCTATCTTTCCCATGCAGTGTTCATGTAAAATTAATTTAACTTTTGCCATATCTGACATTTGTTGCAGTTCTACCCAGAAATGTGCAATTTCACCTTTCTACTACAAAGACAAAAAGACCAAAAAACGTGAATCTTAATTTCACAATACAATTTTCTTGCAATAACGATGCTATTTTTTGTAATAACGAAATATTGTCTCGTAAAAACGAGATTTGAGTCAATACGAGTAGATCTCATGTTATACGGGTAATTTTCTTTTAATAAAACTGATAGAATACTTCGTATTGTCATGTAATAACGATACATACATACATACAAACATACATACATACATTTTAGAATGTCTTCACATGGAACCGTCATTTATTAAATTACTTGATTTATATAAAACTGCAAACTCAGCACGAACAAAGCGTGGGCAACTATTGATGCATACATCATTCGGCCAAGTGAAAGTTTACTTTTTGTAACGATACTTCAAATTATTCATAAATATGACAAATCGAGATATGTTTGAAACTCCTAAGAATCAGCACTGAATATCATTAATGTTTGAAAAACGTTTAATTGCAAAAAAAATTTTATATGCAATTTAATTTAAACTACATTTGACTTGGTATTTTTACTTAGCACAGAGACACAAATCAATGAATTGCATTTGCCCCCAAAAATGACAACATTAAAGAAATTATATATATCATTTTCACGACAATATTGATTTTTTTTCGTGAGGACCGTGTTTTAAGTCAGAGAAAAACCTCAAACTATCCATTATGTGAGAGAGCTGTTGAATTACGTAGAGACTTGTAGTATTATTGACCCTTGACTACAGCAAAGTTCAATTAAATTAGAAAAATGAAGTAAAAATCGGACAGAAAATATGTACCCTTGAAAATTCTATTACTAATGAAAGATTACATTTTTTTTCAATAGGATATTTGTCATATTGTGGAAAACTAAGGAACAAACGAAATCAGATTTGTAGAATTCAATTTAATTTTAAAAATTGAACTGCAAATATGGCGGTATCGGGTTGAAAGGTTGCTGATTTTCAATGTTCCATATCCAGAGGTTCAGCAGAGGACTTTGACCATAGATGTGAACCATGTTTGGCGATTGGACAGCAAATAGAAGCTCATGGATTTTGTGTGGACTGTCAAGAATACTTGTGTAAGAATTGTTTTGCTTATCATTAAAGGATAAAGGCGACCAAATATCACCACCTGGTAAGCAAAGATAATATGGCTAAAAATGCTGTTATCAAGAAGGAGTCAAACGAATGCACCGAGAAGTGTCAAGTGCACAAAATGAAGTGATTAATTTTTTCTGTCCTTAACACGAAGCTCTCGGCTGCAACGATTGTATCGTCCTGAATCACAGAGCATGTGAGATTGACTACATACCTGATAAATGTGCAGGTATTGGGGACACTTCAGACTTCAGAGAAGTACTAAAGGAGCTGGACCAGAAGGTGAATGAGGTCGAGGATGTTATAAAGCTGGCCTCATGTAGAGAAAATGAATTAGATTCATGCCATGAGAGACTACTCAAAGAAATTACAATGTTTCGCAAAGAGATAAATGATCGCTTAGACCAACTACAAAAGCAAATTCAGATAGATGCTGACAGAAAGAAATCCAAAGATAAACAAGCAGTAAAGAATGTGCTTGAAACATGTACAAACATTTCTTCAGATATCAAACAACTACAGTCAAGACTACAAGATTACAAAGCCTCACAGCAGAATGGACAACTTTACATTACAATGAAACAAGCTAAATCCAAACTTAAGTCAGACGAAATAAAGGAGGCAGACAAAAGGTTAGAAAGGACAAACATGCAATACACATTTGAGCAAAACCAAGATATCAAAGACATACTTTCAAGAAAAAATGCCGTTGGAAAAAGCTCACACTCTCTTCTTCTCTTGTAACAACAAAAGAAAGGAAACCAATTGAAAAATTAACTCACAAAGAAAACATAAATATGAAGACAAAATCGTACTGTATGCTGGATCTCAGGATGTGTTGTCCTGTCTTCTAACAAACTTTTGGCGGCTGACTATAACAATGATAAACTGAAAATTGTTGACATAAAAAATAAAATTGTAATAGAAGAGACAATACTATCTTCAAGACTATGGGGCATTGTAGTAATGCCTCAGGACCATATTGCTGTGACAGTGCCAGAGAAGAAAGAGATCCTTATAATGACAACAGCTGATAAACTGTCAACTGTCCGCAAGTTTCCAATTAAAGGAGAATGTAGAGGTATAGCTTGTCATCATGGTCATCTCTACATAGTTTGCAGTGATCCGAAGTGTGTATTTATCAAAGATACACAAGGTAACGTCCAGAACACAGTTAAACTGGATAATAAGAGATTTGTCCGACCAAACTACTTACTGCTAAGTAAGGATCTGAGACATATCTTCATCAGTGACTCTGGTAGCTGCAGTATAACATTACAAGGTAATATATCTGCTGAATACAAAAACAAATATTTTGAATACTTAAGGAAGATGGTGATGCTAGACGATGGATCTTTGCTGGTGTGCTGTAGTAGGGGAAATGGCAGCATACAACGTATCTCGGGTGACCTGAAGCAATTTCACACAATGCTAGATGTTCTGTCCTACCCATCATCTATTTGCTATAACCATGATCAACATGAGGTCTATGTCGGATGTATAACTGATCAGATGATTGTGTTTAGTGCATAATGTGTTTAATTACATAGCAAACAGTTTAGATCTTGCAAAAGTACAATTTTGTGGCATGATTTTCACTTGTTACTCCATTTTATCTTACTATATATATGTAGATATAATATATAAGTAACTGATGTCATAAAATCTAAACTTTAAATCTCAGTCAGTCAGTGTAGACAGAAAACTGAACAAAGACATTGTTAACAGTTTAACCCAGACTGAGATAACATTATTAGATTCTATACGTTTTATTACAACCCAAATTAATGTTTTGTAAAATAATGTTTTTAATGATCCTTTAAAAAGTATGAGTTTTTAACAGTGACTTCTATAATCGATCGATCCAATGTTAAGTATAAAAAGGGCTTTTCAAATAATATATAGAAATATTTGCTTTCATAAAAGTAGAAGGAGCTAATACAAATATTCACTTTTGAAAATCTTCTCTAACTATGAGTTATTTGAACTTTGACATAACCGTTTATTTAAACAGCTGTTTTGAAAAAATTTCTCCTATTTAGCAATAAAAAAAGTGTCAACGTCATTTCTCAGACTAACATCGGACCTCGGGTCAACAGGTTTTACTGTTAACCGGCAAAGTCATTCAACAAGTGTTTATTACATGACAACAAAACTAGATTTCACTTAGTTATTTTTTCTTCTTCAAATTTTGAATTCGGTGTTGACCTTAACACTTGTCATATAACACAGTATCACACCCTATAAACGACTGTAGCCCACTCTTCCTCTTGCGAGTGATCAAAACAATAAACTGACAGCTAAAAGTTAAAAAAATAACATTTTAAAGTGACTGATTTACTTTGAAGGTATGTATATTTACATTTTATTGGAAGCTGAACATGATTTGTTTCTATATATAATGTGTTAGTCTGATGACAAGTAGAATTATAGCAAAAAACTCGATTGATCACTGATTTTGTCCAGAATTGTACATTGTCGGCGTCAAAAGTACTTTTTTTTTTGCTTGAAGAATGACCTACATGTAAATTTCACTGTTTCAAATCAAATCATTGATAAATTCTCCAATTTGTTTACAATCGTCAATGAAAGAAGATTCGGTGTTATTTCCTGATTGTATGCATGCTTGCTTAAATACTGTACAATTCCTTGCGAGTTTCTTAAAAAGACTGTATGCCTGTTTGTGAGTGACTTCTTTATAAAATATCGGCGTTTCCTATGCTCCTGTAGTACCTCTTCATAACTATAACCGGCAAACAAAGTTTGAAGGAGGGTGGAATATAGCAGTCAACATGCGGTTTGTCTGTTCGGTCTGTTTATCTATGTGTCCTCATATATTTGGTTGTGCAATGACTTCAATTCTATTAAAGCTACCTCTCTCAAAGATTACGTTCAAACATCGGCAATATGTACTTAATGTCCAACATTTTATTTTCCTTTTTCTTTTTAAAGTAACACTTGAAGGTGAAACATGATCTGCTTATTTTGTGTCAGTGCAGTAACTTCTTTATGGATTAAGTGATTTTGAAATAACTTGGCACAAATGTTCAGCATCATGAGACCATAATTAGACGATGTGTTGCATACAGTTCTATACTTTCTAGAATTTCAAACCATTGAAACCAGTATATAATCGCAACTACAATTTATAAGGTGTGAAAATATGAACAGTGAATGGGGTGATCTGGAGTAAAACGGCGCCAGACTGAATCCAGGAATCCTTTGTGGATCGCTTTCTTGACAGCGTCGCACAGTAAACAGTATTATTTTAGTTTTGTCTTTGTATTTGCCACGAACACACGAACTTTAACATGAAACTTGTCTTATTTTACTGAAAATACATTCTGCGAATGAAATAAGTTCGCATTTTACAAGCAGAAGTGCCATTAGAGGAAACAATGAGGGTTTATTACCTCACCTGAGCAAGAAGTGCTCAAGGTGAGCTTTTGTGATCACTCTGTGTCCGTCGTCCGTCGTCCTCGTCCGTCGTCAACAATTTAATTGTTAACACTGAGAGGTCACACTTTTGGTCCAATCTTAATGAAACTTGGTCATAATGTTACCATCAATAGAATCTTGGACGAGTTTGATAATGGTTTCATCTGGGCTCAAAAACTAGGTCACCAGGTCAAATCCGCAAGGACAGATTCCTGACGTGTTATCACTATCAAATGTAAATTATTTCTAACCTGAGAAATAGCAGTAAATCTTGACAGGTAGTTATAACGACGGCTGTACTACTCGCGCACCGTATTTGTAACGATAACATGTTTATGTTATTATTGAGGAAGGGGGAATCGGGTAGTTAAACCATTAGGCCATTCGTGACAAAATAGTTGTACTACTTTTGAAACATGTTGACTGGTTTTCCATGAAGTAAACTCTGAATTTACTAATAAGGACTTAATCGACTTTTCCGGTAATGTTTTCGTTATTCTTTTCTATTTATACGTTTATTCGCAGGATACTAGCGGGTGAAATAGTTTTTTTTTAAAAATCGGAGGATCATTTTGTTACAGACAGACGGGGTCAACCTATAGTCCCCTCCTGTCTCGTCTCATATTTATTTTAAAATCGTCAGGTAACCGTGATTTCCATAGGGAATCGACGGTTGATTTCTTGCATGAAATAGTAGGGACCCTGTTTATACTTTCAGTTTCTAATTCGTATTTTATGATAGTACATGTTGTGACAGGATGGACAATAACTATCAGAACAAATCAACACCCATTACAATATTTACAAATTTATTTACAGAAAATGATTATTTACAATGAATAAATGAAAAGTGAAAAAAATCTTATTATTAGAAAGAAAGAAAAAAATGTGAGCTCAGTAACTCTTTTATGAAGTATAAAGTTCTAACACTGACTGTTCGTTGACACAGATGTTTCCGTTAACTTTGAACTTTAAGTAGCACAAAAATACAACATATCTTCAAGTAAAGTCCCTTTAAACCGTGAATACGTTGACTCCGTTTTGGCTCACTATGATGGTAGGTGATTGCATCCCTGAGCTGACTTCAGTGGATCACAAAAATCATCGTCTTTGCGGTTTACGGCACAACCATGGGACAAAAGCTCTGCGCTGTGAAAATCACATCCAGGCGAGTGAAGACAAATGAACCTCGGGTATTGTACTTCAGGGTCGTGACAGCATCACCAGGTAAAAGTCGTCTGGTGGAAGAAGCTAAAATATATAACACCATAGTAAAACAAATAAGTAAGGGCATAAAACTGCTCCTTTGGGTACACCATACCTCCGTAGGCTCCCATAAATAATACGTGCGCTGCCGGACTACAAGTAGGGAAAATAAAGTCCTGTATGTGAAGATCGGAACCACTGACAACACCGAAGAAAGATAAAGCGCTGCCGGACTACAAACAGGGAAAATAAAGTCCTGTCTGTGAAGATCGGAACCACTGACAACACCAAGGAAAGATAAAGCACTGCCGGACTACAAGAAGGGAAAATAACGTCCCCTGTTTGTGAAGATCGGAACCACTGATAGCACCGAGGAAAGATAAGCGCTGCCGGACTACAAGTAGCACTGAGGAAAGGTAAAGCGCTTCCGGACTACAAGTAGGGAAAATAAAGTTTTGTCTGTGAAGATCGGAACCACTGACAATACCGAAGAAAGATAAAGCGCTGCTGCACTGCAAGCAGGAAAAAAAGTCCTATCTGTGAAGTTTGGAACTACTGACAATACGGAGAGAAAATAAAGTCATTCCTGTAAACATCGGTTTCATGGACGACAAGTAGAGTCGGCTCTTTTGCTCAGTGGTTAAAGCAATGGACTAGCACCTGAGCGACCCGGGTTCGAATCTCACAACAGGCAGTTGGGAATTTCCGTTATGGAATGCTATACTCTGACTTGTTACGGCTAACCTTCATCACATCTAGCTTTAATGATGTACTATAGACCGGAAAATAGCACAATCTATGGACCGGCGATTTATATAAGGATTCGTGTTCATATCGATATTCTGAGATGGCATTTTATAGGAGGGCTGTTCAAAAATAACGTAGACTTTTTCTCTAGCTTTGATATACTTTAATGAAGCCAAACAAAAAATAAACCATCGTAATTCGCAATCTGTCTACTAAATTCACTGTAAATGTGATGTGATCATGATCATACAGTCAGGAGTTACGTTACATTAAATTTGCATTAATCAATATTTATACATTTCTTTTATTAATTTTGATTATAAATACCTTAGCCATAATACGTTGTTTTTTTTTGGTTAGAATACTGAAAATGTATGAACACTTATGCAAAGCATCTCAGATAGGCTGCTCAATGGGAGTATTTGGTCTTTATCCAAGGCGTCAAATATTGCCGTTCACGTCGAACCACGGATTTTTTGTTGCTGCCTTTTAATAGATGTGGGCCATTTGCGAATAGTTTGTGCCACTTGAAGATCAAGACACAGATGACCGAACATTGATGTGGCGTCTGCTTCATTAGTTTATGAATTTCAGCTGATGTTCGCCAAAAATTCTACATAACTTACCAACTGCGAGTCGATGACTACATAATAGTAATTAACGTTTAAACATTGTCAAACTTTACTTCCCTACCTCCTACGTCCGAATGTTGTCATACTCTCGGTGCATGTTGTCCTGACTTGTTGCTGCACTCTGGCAAACAAATGTTCTATCACTAGTGATAAAATTCAAAGCATGACAAATGAAAAAGTGACTGCGCCGGTAATGCGTAGCTAGGGTAATAAAAACGTTCTATCCGCTTCGCTTATCAGCAAAAATGTTGCAAATTGCAATGATATACTTCTCTTTACTTTTTACACAATATGCGGCTTTTCAGAGCAAAAGACGTTATTTTTGAACATCCCTCGTACAATAAGCATCTTAAAATCATATTTTCGAATCAAGCTTTTGGTCTGAATTTTCTTGCAAACATCGAAATTTTGGCGCACAGGCCAACACAAAATTGTTGTCGGTGGCACAAGCGCCAGCACGATATAAAACGTTTCGTTCTGTTGCATTCAATGTTGTAGCGCGTTTATAGGGTAATCTTGTCGCACTGCACACGGAACTCCCAAAATTGCATTAATGGCGCGTCAGGACGAAATATTTACCATGTGCTACATAATGCTCCCAACAAGCAAACGCGACATTACGAGATGCCCTAAATAGACCACCATGCGAAAGTCTACATTTCGTGCGTACACATTCTAAAATACACGTACAAGTATCTGAACATCGTCGATTTTAAAGGGGTACATATGTAGGTGGAGTCATACATGGGCGTGTTCACAAGGATATCTACGTGCACCCATAATTACGAGTTCTCTTGTAAATTTAGACCTGAAAGTATATATATACATGCAGATGCAAAATATTTAGGTGCACTAACAGATGTAAGTGTACGTCCACATAAGCTTCTGACAGGGATACAACAATGACATAATATCTAGTTAAAGGCAGAGTTCCAATAGTATATGGTGGTGTCCCTTGTTAAACACGGTGTTTTCCCCCAACCAGTCAGAAGCTTATTCACGATTTAGTCAGGATATATTTGACTAACAACATTTACCAAAAAAAATGTAAAATGATCCTTTGGAAGCAGCAAAGAATGCAACCAAGAAGAACAACAGAAGAATTGGTTTGATTGAGTCTTTCATGAGAGGTAATGGATCCCAAAGGACCAGAAAATATAACATGTCAAAAAAGCTAAAGTTCGAAAATGATTCATTTATCAAATTTTGTCATGTGCCAGATCTACACATAAAATTGAAATATTTGAAGAGTTTTTTAAAAATTCATTTCCTACTATCACATCTGAGGACATTTTAAAACATTCTTCTATCACCTCTGAGGACATTTTGAATAATGTATAACCTATGTCGGGATGTTGCAAATTACAGCCACTATTACAGACCGCTTAAGAGATCTAATAAGAAACAAGGCACTGCCTCAATTCACTTCAACACATCCCATAACATTCTATAAGAACTGTCTAATGACAGCACGGAAGGACACATTTTTTATTCGATATTAAATATCTCATTCGGTATATCGCATGTTACAGTAGAGGGATCGATCCCGATTTCTGTCGCTACGCGAAGGATCGATTCCCTATCAATTTAAAGGTAGATTTTGGAAGAAAAACAGGCAATTTTCGCCACTAGGTGGTTTTACTTATAAGTGAACACTACGTGTCTATAATTTGTACTGATGTGCAAGATGTTGCAGTTCGGACAAGTAATTTGAACGCTTATAAGGCACAAGGAAAAAGCGTATTCTTCCAAAAAATCCGAAGTCTGACGCTCTGTGCACGTGCCGGAAGTACACATTTTTTAATTCGATAATATATATCTTATTCGGTATATCGTAAAGGGATCGATCCCGAATTTCGTGGCTTCGCGACGAAAATCGATAGCATTGTTCCCTAATATGAATTAAGGCACTGCCTCAATCGAGAATCGATCCGACTTCAACTCATGATCATTCCATTAGATTTGAAAATATTTTTAATGCGATACGGTATATCGCATGTTACCGTAGAGGGATCGATTCCGTATAATTTGGAATAAAAATAATACTGCCAATATTTGTACTGAAAAATGCATTCTTCCAAAAATTCCGAAGTCAGACGCTCTATGTGCACGTGCCGGAAGAACACATTTTTTAATTCGAAGAAAATCAGTAGGATCGATTCCCTGTAATAACTACTAGACCTTTTATTGTTAAGAATTCCATAAAGGCTCGAGAAATTCGTGCATATCATTAAATGCAAGCCCTTCTGTCCGTGAGCGAGTAACAAAGTAAATAAAACTATCGGCTGTTTCACAAAAGTATGTTTTAAATCTAGATTTTCATTTAGTATCTCGAAATTTATTCAAAATTTACTTTGTGTCGAGTGCGCGATTTCCTGCATTTTAGGCCATTTTTACACCATCTTTCAATAGCAATTTTATCAGGTTATATACCCATAGTATTGGAGAAAATACTTCCTTTTGTTCACAATTGCAGAAGTTGTCGACTTGATCTTTGACAACAAGTTCCATCACAAGTCATAACATTTGTTCCAGTGGTAGTCTACACAGTTCACTTCCATCTTAATGATTAAACATATTTCCTGGCAATTTAGTACCAGTACTAACCAACTACCATAGTTTCCTGGAAATTACCAATACTTTTCTAGTTACTCTAGTTTATTGTAATGATCATTAAAAACAAATCAATAGTTGTTATGTACAACCTTATACATAATTAGGTTTTCTATGATTTCTCGATATCTAATGATATAAACAGATATGATATAGTCTGTAGTTTTACACAAAAGAATCATGTGTACATGCATCTCATTTTAAATGTGTGTTGACAACAGGTCAAACGTCGCAAGGACTTAGGGTCCAAGGACGCACACTTTGTATGCAAAACAGTGTACATGCATCTGATTTCAAATATTTCAAATGTGTGTTGACGACAGGTCAAGCGTCGTTAAAACAGACCTACTCAGTAAAATACCCCTGAGACAACTTCCGTCGAAGTATAGGCTCTATCAGAAAAATGGTTCGTGAAACATGAACACTAACAGAAATAATAATGCCAAATGATAAAATCGCAAAAACAAACATAAACAATCCTCTGAATTCATTATTAATCCAATTATGAAAATCGATAGGATTTTCCGTACAATTTACATGGAACATAAATGTCAAACGGGTATTTTTGGAAAGGCCCATTTTACCATTCAGGATATATATCTATTATAAATATCGTTTTCGGGCTTGTCAGAAAAAAAAAACTTGAGCCCACTATTTCAACCCATTTTAAAGATAGAAAGCTCTTAAGTAGTGATGGGTTTGGGATTTGACAAAATAAATTCCTCGTTTTCTTAAAAAGTTTTCTTCAGGACTTTGCCGAATATTGATATCAAATTAATGTAAATATATGAACAAATATATGCCTTTAGAAATTATTACATTTATTTGGCTGTACATTTTTTTTCGTTTTTTTTTTTTTTTTTTTTTTTTTTTTTTTTTTTTTTTTTTTTTTTTTTGGTGGTCTTATGCCGTTAGTTAAGCAATCTTTCATTTATGTAAAACAATCATTTTCCTAGATTCTATATTAGTATTAACTTTATCTCCACAAGAAAGAGACAACTTCTCCATGTGAATCAGAGGTGGAAGATGAACCATTTAAGCGTAAATATGAACAGAACAGAATATATAACGGTAAACTTCGTCTATAACGAATACGGTTACAACGAATTTGCGATTATAATTTATTTCATTTTGTTAGGTTTAACGTCGCACTGACACAATTATAGGTCAAAGGGCGAATTTTCAGTTTTGATGGTAGAGGAACACCCCAGGTGCCCCTCCGTGTATTATTTCATCATGAGCGGTCACTCGGGTAGAACTACCGACCTTCCTTGATCCAGATGGATGGCTTCTTCACTTGAAGAATTCAACGTTCCGAGTAAGGCTCGAACTCACATCGATGAGGGGCAAGTGATTTGAAGTCAGCTACCTTAACTTGGCTACGGAGGCCCCTTGAGGTTAAAATGTCATACCATTTGTCCTTCTATGTTGTATGCGAACATAGGGAGAGTCAATGGCGCAGTTAGATTCTCGGTCGCGGCTGATACACCGACTAGTGTTCAGAGCTTGGAGATTGACTATAATTGGTACTGTTTCCAGCAGTATTGGCCTAGACTAGAGGAGGTATATATCCACCGTTGCAAAATGGGAACTTCTGTCGATAACCTGAGTTAATACAAGAAACTTAACCTTAACAGTTATAGCGAATTATCAAATATAAAGAACACGTTTCAAGGTCCTAAAGTTAAAAATAAATGTACTTTAAAACAGCGATTTTTGCATTAGTATTGGGAAGACTTTGTAGTATCCACAATTTTGAATCATAAAACAAATTTGAAAAAGCGTAACGTGATTGTTGTTATACATCTCGGCAAAATGTCCTATTCAAAAGCTTTTAGACTTGAAAATGTAACTTTCCGCTTTACTCAAGACACAAAGTACCAGTAAATGTGGCAAAAAAAGCCCAAGAAATTACTCTAAACGTCATGAAATAAAACCTGTTCTAATCTAGAGAGAACATTATACAATATTGTAGAGGACAGAACACTGATCACCACATAATGACTTTGTACAGAAACATACTCCCACTAACGGCTGATCAAATGAACTCGGGGATCAATTGACGCCATTTTGATATATCTATTGAAAATATGTTCACTACATTTTGCATATACATTTACTTATCAATTGCTGGTATATGTATCAATGAATAAAAGACGTATACGTGTACGTCTTTAAGTTCGATCATTCGGGTCTGTTGTGTTTTTTTTTGCACTTACATACCACGCTCCTGACACCATAAATTGTAGGCACCGGGCTTCGGATTAACTATAATATGTACACGTTTGGCCTAAAAATATTTAATGAATCTGGTTATTTTAAGGAGAGTCAAATAATTCATTGGGACATTTTCATGGCTAAAATCTCAAAAATACGCCAATCCCCAAATGATTACTAAAACTTTGCACCTCAAGATAGGGATGTACAAAATTTAGACAACTTTCTTGAATTGACTCAAGATGAAGTACGTCTTCAGAGCTAGATATTTTGCCAACACGTATTATGAAAGTACATTGTATATTGGTTGCCGTGGAAAGCAAGGATTGAGTTTAGGATACATATCTTCACGTATAGCTGTCACATTGGCAAAGCACCTATGTATTAAACAGAGCTGCTTACAGAGTAAATTCCTAGCAGCCAAGGTTTGAGATCATCAGAAAATTCCAAATGTCGTTATGTTGTTCCTTACATCAACTGTAAAACATTTAATGGCAGAAGTTTCTGTACTACTGGTCCAAAACTGTGGAATGAACTTCTATTAGGATTACGAAAATGTGAACCACTTGAAACAATCAGAAAAAAATCATAAGACACTGTATTTTAAAGGCTTCATGGCATCAACATTTTAAGGTTTGTTTAATTAAATGTACAGCGTCACTAAATACGTTATTGTATAGAAATAGGCGTTTGATCAAATTAATCAGTTTCAGTTATTTCAATTGACCTGGTCTGGTGGTAAAGGGGACAGAGTGGGCTATGTGTTGTGCTGAGCCTCTTTGTGATTAAAAAGACAATTTTACGTTTTACGTCTGTAAAAGCCTCCTCACACATAGGCGAAAAAAAAACCGACGTCAACTTGCGTGTACTGGCGACTAGGACTTGAGCAAAATTCGTTCCGATTAGTATATGTAAGTACAACGTTGGTGGTGTTCGTATGGATGCGTTTGTGAGCTTTTGCGTCCGTTGCGAATAGTTTTGTTTGTCGGATAATTTTTAGCGTGTTGAAAAAGTTGTAGCGATTAAAAGGTTCGTCTATCATTCGTTAAAATTCGTTTCAATATGTTAATCCAATGGGGAAGTCTTCGCATAGCGTTCGTCAACTGGCGTTAGAGGTCCGGGTTATCAGGTCGTGATCAGCTAATTTGCATATCAAGCGATTGAGGACGATCCCATGACCAATCGTTACGATAGTTTGCGAACTTGTACGAAACAAATAGTGTATAATTACGTATTGTAGCTAACTGAATCCTAATTTCATGTCGAATGAAAGCGAATTGCAACGATTAATAGACGTTCAGAAAACGAACGGCATGCGCTTGTATACGAATCATTACGAAGGGTAACTACGACATTTGAATTCACGCGAATCATAACGCATCTAAATTTCTTGAGTAGTTTTGAGTACCTCAACGGTTTTGTGTGGACATATGTCTGTCGTGATTTTTTAAATTTCATATATAAAAGGAGGAGGCTAATTTCAAGATTATTAGTTATTCCTTCATAAAAAATGGAAGATATACAACGCCTGATGCTGCAGTATGTGGCTACTATGGCCCACCGAGAAGTCTTCCAGCAACAACTTACATTCACCTGTTTATCACAGGCCGATTTAGGCGGAGAATAGGAGCCAGAGCACGTCGCATCTGGAGAAGACCATGGCTACATCCCAAAAGACGGCGCCAATTTTGCATCTATGATCAGCTCATGGTTGAGCTCAGAAGAGAAGACCCTAGAACCTTCAATAAATTACTCTGCACGCCAACTGAAATGTATGATGAAATATTCGAGAAGGTCCATTATCGCCTCTGGAAACAACACACCAAGTACAGGGAGTCCTTGTATCCAGGCCTCAAGTTAGCTGCCACTCTACGCCAACTGGTTTCTGATGCCAAGTTCTCAGACATGCAGTACTCCTGGCGGGTCGCTTAGAATACCCTCTCTGTAGTAGTCAGAGAAGTTTGTCATGCTTTATGTGAGGAATATGTTGATCAGGTTATGACAGCCCCCTCCACACCTGAAGAATGGAAACAACTGGCTGTTTGTTTCCTCAAGAAGTGGAACTTTCCTAATTGTGTTGCTGCCATTGATGGCAAACACATAGTCATCAGGAAGCCTGCAAGATCTGGTTCCGTATATTATAATTATAAGGGTTTCTTCAGCATCATCTCACTCGCCATTGTCGACTCAGAGTACAAGTTCGTGTGGTGTGACCTGGGTGGTGAGTATTAGTCCACATAAATTGTTCTACATATGTAATTATTTAAATTAAATATATTTATTGCTATTTTTAATATATACTGACAATTTCTTATCCTTCTGTATTTTCAGGAAATGATTCAAGTGGAGATGCCAAAATCTATAATGCATCAGAATTCCTGGAGATGGTGCAGGATGGTTCCACTGGATTTCCAGACCCACAACCTTTTCCCCGTGACACCGTCGACACGCCCTTTTTCTTGGTGGGGGATGACACCTTCAACGTCAGTGATCACATGCAGACACCATAACCATATGGACATAGAGCCCTGGCAAGGGAGGAAAGAATTCTAAACTACCGGTATTCCAGGGCTAAGAGGGTTTCAGAAAACGCTTTTGGGATTTTGGCCAACCGATTTCATGTAATTATCTATCATTCGGCCAAACATAATTTCATTTATAAAAAAAATTTGTTCACGTTAAATCTTTACGCATGGCAATACTTGTCTTCTGTCATTTCAGATACTCCTCACAAAGATGAACCACAGTCCATGCACAGTGAGGCTGATTGTTAAGACATGCTGCATACTCCACAACTTGATGAGGATGAGGTACACCACCATGCATAATGCACTGGCTGACCATGAGGATAGAAGAGGCGACCTGATTCTTGGAGAATGGAGGAGAGGTCGCAACTTGGAGGATACCAGGACTGTCAATATCAGGGGCCACAACAAAGATACCAAAAAAGGGAAGATTGTGAGAAATACTCTCAAGCACCAGGTCAACTCTCCAGCGGGAAGTGTGCCATGGCAAGACAGGATGGTGTCATATTAGAGGTTGAAATTAAGTGTAATTTAGTGGAAATAAATTGAAAATTAATAAAGTATTTTTGTACATGTATATGAAAATACACTTGCTAACTCAAAGTGTAATGAAAATAAAATATAGTTTTTACTGACGGTTGGATGCGGAAATAACCTTTCGGAAAACTTAGGACGGTTTCGGAAGCATGCGCAAACATGCGCAAAGGTGCGTTTAGGTTCGCATGTTTGCGTTCCTAATCGCTAATGGAAAGAACAAAAATTGTTTGCGCAACCCAACGCATTCTAGGGAATATCAGTAACCAAACGTTACACTTAGTAAATCATTCGCCACAAATAGTTCCCCTATGTTTACCTTAAAAAAGTTTCGTTATATTTCAAACAATGGAACAAATGTCTAAATAGTTCCGGTCGAAGCCCGCCCGCTTAGCTCAGTAGGTAAGAGCGTTGGTCTACGGATCGCGGGGTCGTGAGTTCGATCCTCGGGCGGGGCGTATGTTCTCCGTGACTATTTGATAAACAACATTGTGTCTGAAATCATTAGTCCTCAACCTCTGATTCATGTGGGGAATTTGGCAGTTACTTGCGGAGAACAGGTTTGTACTGGTACAGAATGCAGGAACACTGGTTAGGTTAACTGTCCGCCGTTACATGACTGAATTTAAAAATTTACCCAGTTCCCAGGCTGCGTTTATTGATTCGCATATGTGTGAGGAGCCTTTAAACGATGGATTGTGCATTAGTTTTACATGCATACATTAGCTTTACTGACATATGGACTATAATGGAAAAAGTAACCTTAGCCTATACTTGAAAGAAAACATAACAACAATAGTGTTTATTTTATGTTCTTTAATGCAAATCTAACAAAATCATGGTATATATTAGTAACGATTTATTATTCAGTGCATAAAGTAATGTTGATATATACACTAAACGAAACTTATGTGGTTAAATATTTTCATATAACTAAAAGCAAATTTTCAAAAAAAATAACATGTTGAAAAAAAAATCGATCAAAAATCAAGAAAACGTCAACAAAATCGTATGATGTTATAATATCATATTTTTATTATATACCTTACTATAATTAGATCTAGTGAAAAAAACACCCGTTAGAAGTCATTATATATATTATGACCGCCATTGACGGGTCGATAATGGCGCAGAGTGCCTCACGCTCCATAATAATAATGACCCCAAGTAATTGGAACGTCAGCACGTTCTAACGTTGACGTCATGGAGCAACGTCATTACGGCGGGTGAAATGGTGCTTAATTATTTTCAGATCGATTGTCAAATAATGATGGCATTGTTGATATAAAAAAACAATACAAATTATGTTTTGTAATTTGTGGAAATTATGTACAATGAAAACACCAAAAATAAGCGAAATAAATGTAATAAAAAGGTCAATAAATTGTTTGTTAGTGCTTTCTAGCCATAATGGCACCGTTAGTTTCATAATGGCCCCTAGGTTTAAACTAAAAGTAGGCGTACATAATTTACCCGATTTTAAAAATGTCTAGAATTACCAAACGATCACATTACGTTATAAGACAAATAAATTTTGACAAAAAACCCAAAACAAAACACAACAATCACAAAAAATAAAGAAAAGAAAAACCTTCTTTATCCTGTCATTTCTTGGGAATAAATCTCAATTTGGTCTAAATCTGGCCACGTGTTCACAAATCATTTTCAGTCTCAGCTGAGTTTGATAATGAAACGTTGTCATTTATATCTAAGTAGTACGTTTAAAACTAAAGTTTTTAATACCTACTTCCAAGTGGCTATTTAGTATTGATGGTCACTCTCAGTTTGACTTTAACCTTGAAATTTTAGTAAAATTGATACTTACATTTCAAACTTAAACTCAGCTGAGACTGAAACAAGTTTTGTGAACACGGGACCTGACCATATATTATAAAATATTATAGAATACCTCTGCATACTTATAAATGATATTCCGTCGTTGAACAAAATCGCTACTTATACTAGTATGGCGGTTTTTATTGAATTTTTGAATATGAGTAGATGTCGTAAAATTGACGAAATGATGTCTTTCCACTACCTAATATTAATGAAATTGTATTAGGTTATAGCGAATATATTTATCAAAATGTATAAGAAATTTGACAAATAGACTTTTTAGATTCAAAAAGTTATCGCCAAAATGATCAAGGTGGCGGTAGGAGTTTCGATTTGTATAACTAAGCATGAATGACATTTAAAAACAAACACCGCAATGAACCTGTTGCATCGAACTACATTCAGTCATTTGGTTTATATTTGAGTTCAACTAAAATCTGATTTGATATAATGATATCATAATTCTAAAATATAGTAATAGTAGTAAAGCCTATTTTGCTAATTAGTATTCTTAAATTGTACGTTTGAATAATAGTGAAGATAAATCATTAATGAAAATATCCATAGATATTCTGTTGCCATTATTGAAACTTATCCAGAAAATGTATCATTTTATAAGGGACGCAATGCTGGACGGGATGCTGGTTAAAACCCATGACACAACACGTCACTGTCAGTGTAATCACGTTAAATATAACGTGGGATGATTCTGCTGATATTTGCACTTCAAATGGTAAGGGCATTTGCAAAAAAGAAAAAAAAAAAAGATTAAAAAAGAAACATGATACAGTCTTTTCCGTTAGATAAAATGATAAAATTAGCGTTCCAGAATTTTCCAGCATTGCGCGTTCAATGCAAATAATAGTTACTATGAGTGTACCAATAATGCTTACACGCTACCTAAGAATCAATCGAAGTCAAAAAAGTAATATAATTATACAATTTGCTTAGGGCAGCTAAGCATTTTTTGTAAAGTACAAGGACTAATGCGCAAACATTCAACAAAACTGGTGGACATATTCAACTTGTAAATACCGCAAGCAGGAATGCTGGAAATCAAAATATTTAAAATAGCGTTTTTGCCAAATTTAAAGTGTTATCTCAGTACTAAATATACAATCACGGAAACTTGTTTAAAATCTGTATTTCATATGCAGTGAGTACTGGTGAACTGGTTCATAAAGTAAACGGTATTTTGAATGGACTTTTACAAACTATTACGTCGTCAAATAAAAATACTTTTGTCTAGTTAAATAAACTGTGTAAATGATTAGAAATTACAATACATAACAAAACACTGGTAAGAAATTATAACATGTCACGTTACTGCACCTATATTCCCTCTTCAAAATGAAGAAGTCGTTAAATTACCTCCCTTTGAATAGAAACAAAAACCCACAACAGCAGCAAAACGAACGTGGTAAGTTTTCTTTATCAATGTATTATAAAATATATATGTCATAATGTTCATATAGGGGAAGCAGGTAGTGGCGAATAGCGAAACATCGACTGATCTAAGAACATAATCAAAGACGTATTACAATCGAATTAATACAAATAATCATTTTCCTATGCATTGTTAGAGGAAGAATGATAAATCATCCCTAGTACAAACAATATAATTCATATTCTTAAAATACACATTGCAACATCTATAGTGAAACGCCAAACAGTATTAAAATGGTGAAAATAATCCCTTAAACAGATATCAAGATACCAGAAAGGAAAGTATTAGACCTACGTCAAACTAAAATATGCTGATACAATCTATTTAGATCTTTGAAGACACAGAACGTAACAAATAATATATTCACATCTAATCAAATTTGAAAAAGCTGATAAACACTGCTTGCCTGTACAGTTGCTAGAGCTTTATCTATGTTACAATTAACAGGTAACGGCAGATTTCACGTATGCACGTAACATAGCAAATACAGTTAGAGCCATACATCACCACAAATCGAATCGTAGTAGAAACTATTGCTTAAAAATTACAATAATAAATACAATTTAATTATATGCAAGATACAAAAATGGTGATGGGGTAGAAAAAGGAATGGAATGTATGGCACAATCCAAAACGCAGTCTCCCTAGAGTCAGTATATATACGGAAAGTAAAAACGAGAAGTGAGGAATGGGATTGGGGGACTTGAAAAGTAACACCATCATCATAAAAGACAGTATAACCTGCAATATGAAATGGACAAAATGCAGGTGAAAATATTGACACCTCTATGGAACGGTCAGTAACCTATATAAAAGAAACTGGGGATTGTAACGCGTTTGGGGCAAACCTCGCACCTTCTCTTCAACGAGTAAGACAAAAAAAAGCGTAAATGAAATAACTCCCACTGAGAAAGACTCTAACATTGGAGACAATATACTAGAATGTATTAAGTAAAACATGGAAATAGGGTCAATCTAAGGTATAAAAACATCAATGTACACAGCAACTAGTCTGAAGTCAGAGTAGCAAGAACTTAATGGAGACAACCGTCATTTTTAATGTTAACTGTAAAAAGAGACATCCAATTTTGTTCAGGGTTGACAAGAAAGTAACGAAAATACCTCAGTCAAAAAGTCCTAACATCACAATTACTACTATTGTCCTCCGTTTAATAGGAACGTAAGTCTTATCAATATCTTAGTATGGGCATTCACTAATAATATCAAAAGAAAATCGAAAGTACAACAAACGAGCAAATGTTTGCACTCACAAGAAACCAACAACTACAGATTAGTATAACACAACCAATGATGCACTCGCCCAGAGAAATTGTGTTGGAGAAAGAATGATATTTCCACTGCTCGGAAAAGCGGCCATTTTGGTCCTAACAGTTTGCGTTTCAGTAAGTAATCGAATGTTAAACCAAATGCTGACAAATGGACATGATATATTACATGTATAGAGTCGTGAAAGATATAATGCATTCTGTATAAACACCAGGTTATCTTTTATGAAATTAAATACAAGCAGGACTATTTCTTAGGCTACACCCTATAACGAACTTAAAAAAACCATCAACAATAAAAATGAAAATATAATTTCAATAAGTAAGATTTTGAACAATTGACATTTACCAATATTTAAGTTTATTCCGCCAACCTTAACGCCTGACATACTGTTATGTTCTACGATACTCAACTTTAAAAAGTTTAGGACATAAATTAATCCCTCATTTCAGGAAAATGTCGATTTGTTGTATATCACATAGAACCTCTTAAAATTTTAATACTTGTCTTCTAATCATATAGTGCATTTTATTTTACATGGCGGGGCGTGGTCGACTACATTTTTGTACATTTTTGTGCAGGGTATGTAGTACATGTAACCAATGTAGCGTTGAATTTTAGTCGTTGGTTACCGAAGATTACGGAATGAAACAATTATATTGCTCTACCTGTTTTGCTCTTTTTTTTTTTAGATTACCATTATTTGCATATGTCAGAGATTTACTCCACCCTTTCAGGTAACAAAACAACAGACAATACAGTCTAACCTGTACTAACGGTCACCTCCGATCAGCGGTCAACTCCGTTCAGCGGCTATTTTATGATGCCCCCGACGGATTTTCCTCTATTTTATTACTTTATTCAGCGGTCACCTGCCGTCCGCGGCCAGCGGCCAACGAAATTGCCTCCCGACCGCCGTATTTGACTCCTTTCAGCGGCCATTTTTCTTCCAAAACCAATTATTTTTAGGCAATAATCGCCGAAGATATCCGATTTTTGAGAAGCACGTGATTGCTAAGTTTCGCGTGACTTCACCACAAGAACGACGGAATGACATGAGCTTCTCAATTAAAACTGATAACCAAAGGTGTAATCCCCTTTTGTTATGATCAAATGGCCAGTAATTATCGGCAATTAGCGTGACTCGTGTCAATTTTGTTGTTCACAGTTTGACCTCGGTTAAAGATAATACTCGATAACTAATTAGTAGCATAATATTTGTGATTTTTTTTATACTTCTGTCATCAGAATACTATTAAATTCATACGAAATTAATTGTGTTTGAAAAAAAAATATAAACCACTCTATCTTTTACGGAACGTAACGGCAATCTTAGATTTAGCGTAGACAATAAGCGCGGAGAGTAGCTTCCCTTACCAAAATGGCGACGTTGGTAAACAACCTTGTCTGCTTCTCTTGGTTGGCTGCTTAAGACAGGTTAAACTGTACTTATTACGTAAGTTTATGAGAGCAAGTGATTTTGAAATATACGACCACGATTCAGGAATATTAGAAACATTATAACCATAATAATCGGCTAACTGCTGTTTATATGTAGCAACAAACCACATCCAAAACTCAGAGTTCTCAGACATATCCATGTCTGGTTCGATATCCCAGTCAGGAAGATATTTCCGGTACTCACTGAACAAATGCATTGTACTATCATCGCATGACTTTCCTTCTACGCGATTACAAGCAAAATTGAATGCAAGGCAGTTGTGAATTTGGCCCGGCTTTTGGACGTTGAAGTTACATGTTTCTAGCATTGCTTTCTTGGACTCACTATCCTGGATTCCAGAACAGCATCCTGGCCTATGTTGTACACATCTATGTTTATAACTCTTTTCGTTATGATAACTTTTAAAACATGGTTCTCCGCAATATCTACATTGTTCCTCACACCCCCAGTACATTCTAAAGATCTCCTTATAAGGATTTAATGAATCCCACACAACTGTGTCCTCTGTCTCGTTCTCTGCTTCGGATTTCATTTTTTTTTTCTGATTCTTTTAAGTTATCCAAAAGAATTCTATTAAAATTAGTTACATTTTGGATTTTCATAATTTCTCGTTTAGCATTACGGATATTCTCATCTCGAATTTGGCAATGTTTAAGAGTTTTGTTTAGTTGTTTCATCCACATTTCTAAAGTAGGTGGGTGATTATTAAAAAAATCAGTTGTAGCATCGATAGCATTATAAATATCTTCGAAAATCTTAGAAATGTTCCTTGAAGCAATTTTAAAGTAACCCGTTGGGTTTTCTGCAAACAAATGATTCTTTGATTGTTCTGTTATCCACGTCTCTGCATATTCACTTGGGCTTTCAATATAAACCGTAAATGGAAAAAACTTCTCTCCTTCAGCCATATCAGTTAACATGTCTATGATTAAATCCAATTTTGTTGAGGCTATTGTCGTATCTAGTAATTCATGCAATACTTTACTAGGCAAGCACAATCTAATAGCTTCTCGAGCAATTGTTTCTATTTCACTACTTATCAATAAAGCTGCCGTGTCTTCTTGCTTTCTGTCTGACAAATATGCATCGAACTGAGCTCTCACTGATTGTTTGTAGTTGGTTAAACGTCTTGTAATTTTTTCATGATATAATTCGTTATGCTTCTGAAATTTACTATAGGCGTATTCACCCACATGGACACAAATTCGAATCGTAAATCTGTTCGTCAAAGTAAATTCATTTCTATGTGTTTTCAAATTTTCAATGTCCTTTTTGACATTGTATAAAACTGTTTTGATATTAAATTCCGACATTTCTGTATCTGTGTTGCAAAACTCATCTATTTGAAAACCAGTTTCTGAAATAATTTTGTCAACATGAGGACGAACTAGCGATATTTTTTTCTTATCGCTTACTTTACTTACAGTGCTGAAGTGGCGGGATATTCTTATATCGTCAGCACATCCTTCTATGTTGCTTAACTTTAAGGTTTCAAATGGAGTTCTTTTATTTATCATTTGGCATACTGTATTTTTATCAGTAGCAAATAACCTGTAAAGGTAATTGTGGACATGTTTTTCCGATAATGGTTCACTTTGATTGGTTCTTGGATCCAAATTATGTTTATCAAAAAGACGGGATGAGTAGCAACAAATGATAACTAGTATTTCTGCCTTAGTTTTCGTTTTTAAACTTTCATTTTTCCATATGCTTTTACATTTGATTTCTTTTTTAACCTCTTTCAGAAACAATGTAATATTTTCATATTTTATGCTGTAAGGACGGGTGATATAGTTCTGAATTATTTTTTCAATATTTGTAAGGGTATTTCTTACTTGCAAGACATCCTTTAATAAAAAATTTAATTTTTCCGATAGGAGATTTGATAAATTATCTGAAGCGAGATCAGACGTGTTGAATTTAAGTGTTTGCGCATCAAATAAACCAAGTAACGATGCATCATTTTTATACATTTCGTGAAGCCTTTTTTTAAATATACAACTTGTTGGAACTTGGGACTTGTTTTCTATTTCCTTTACAAATTCCTGCCATATGTTTTCAAATTGTTTGTTTACATTTTCAACTGACATATCTTTAGCGAGTTTTGCAAGTTTCACTGACTTCTCATGAAGCTTATCTTCGTGCTCAGCGCGATTGGAATTTTGAAATATCTCAATACTCCTTTTTTGGCGAAATCTTTCGGTTTCCTTCTTGATGCTATTGCGTAAATCCATGCATGTATACTCAAATCTTCTTGTTGTTTCGTCTTTCCATCGACAAATTGTATTTTTGAATTCATTTTCATTGAAACATTTATCAATTTCTTCCTTAACTTTAATTTCTTTATTGTGAAGATCGTCGAATACTAATTTATTAGCTGCTTCCGCTGCTTCTTCAAGTTCTTGCTGCTCATTGCATTTTTGGACCACTTCCTGTGAAGTTTCGATGCACTTTTTCCGACAGAAGCATTGCATTTCAGACAACCAGTGCATAATTTTACTTTCTAGAAAATTGTATGCCCGAATTTCTTCACTATTTCGAAAGTAGAAAACAAAGTCTTCTGTTAAAACTCCTTTCCATAAATCTCTTGCATGTATTAGTACGTCATTAAGTGATCCGTATGACTTTTCTGTGTCACTAATGGCCAACTGTAACAGTTTACTTTTTATGTCAGCAGCTTGAGAACTGTATTCGCATGTAATTCTCGGCGGACACCCTTCCAATAAATTTGGTAGAAACCAAACTTGTGATGTCATATCAAATTGTATCATTTGATTGAATTCCACAACACCTGGAATGCTCTCCATTTCAGCCGCATGTTTCGTGACACTATCAAGTATCTCCATCAGTTTGCTTACGGATGGCCTCATCTTATCAAGAGCCATTACACTTGAAACGTTGTGATGGATGAAAGTACACATTTTTCTTAAGTCGATATCTGGATCTGCTAATTTAAGACGTAGAAAAGCATGAATCACTACTTGTAATATATCCCTGATGGGCATAGGGTTTTCCCCCATAACGTTCATAACTGTTATATCACCGAGCCCGGTAATCATTGTGGCCATCTGATTGTCAAATGTATACTTTTCGTCACTGACGTCTGGAGCTCTTAATCCTTCTGTATCCAAAACTAAAATATTTTGAAATACATTATCTATATGTAAGGGTAATAATTTCATTTGTATACCTTTTGTACATCTACCAACACTTGTTGGGAATTGAGAGCCAAACATTGTATTTAATAAGGTAGATTTGCCAGAGCTCTGAATGCCTAAAATCGACACTGTCAAAACTTTCGGAGATCCCATTATTTCAGAAACCCTTTCAAAAACCTTTCCGATCCAGTGCTGAGGCATATAAAACGCTTCACTGTCAATTAATTCTAGTGTGTTGCCTTCTACAAAAAGTGATGCACAAACTTCCACTATAGCTCTGATAGATGGAAGCTCTAAGCTTGTACTATCTTTCCTCAGAATGATAATAGTATCATAAATGTTTCCTATCTCATGGAACAATAGTTCTATGTTGAATGAGGCTTCTTGTAATTGGTTTTCCGTCCTTTTAATAGTTTCTCTTTGTACTTCAATATATTCCGAATTCGGATTGCTCTGGCTTTTTATGTCGCCCATTTTCTTCCATGCAGTTCTATTTTCTTTTATTAATTGTGGCAGTAATTTTTGCTTTTCCAATTGAATAAAAATGTTCAGCCATGCTAAAATAAATCTCAGACAAGACGGCGACTCTGCTTTTGAAACAAGGTATCTTGCAAAAAGCTTGATAGCTGGAGTAATGTTGTTAATCTGCTCCTTTCTCAGATTATCCATCTCGTACTTTAACTGTTCAATCCGTGCTAGGTCTTGTTCTCTGCGGATTTTCATATTATTTTCGCCAAGACATCTGGAATATAGAGAATGTACCGGTGTGACTCTCTTCTTCCACAGTAGTGGAGCATCTTTTTGCGTACCCATAGCTTCTATAATATCTGTAGCAATACGTTTTCCTTCCACACAAGACTGTTCTGTTTCATCTATTATAACACTTTTATTTTCTATATTTGACAGACGGTCTTTGAGGGTGGTCTTGACAATATCTTTCTCAAAAGTTTCTATCCTTTCTGATATAACATTTGCCACTTGTTTCATATTTTTTTCGATGCCGCATTCATGTGTAAGAACAATATGTATGATCGACTTTGGATTGTTTTCTTTAAGGCTAGCTTCGAATTCCTTTAAACTATTTACTTTATGTACATCTTTTGGATCCAAACGACCACAAATAATTAGTAATACATAACGGTAACTTTTTACAATACCTTGAACTTCGTCAAACCTCTGTAAAAGAGATTGAACTTCAATTACCAGAACAAAGATATCAGTAATTTGTGATAGAAATGGTAATACGTGTTCGCAAAAATACATTTGCAGATCACCGCGGACATTAAAAAATGTAAGCGGAGAACTAATATTGCTTTTTTCATTTTTTACTATTGGTAACCAGAACATTTCGACATACCCATCACTAACGTTTCTTTTTGTTGTCCCATATGTACAGTCAAAATTGTAAAATGTGTTGTAAGCGCCCTGACTCAACAAAGAATTCAATACTTTTGACTTCGAAAAGGATGGTCGGCCAAATCGAGCAAATGTTACTCTTGCTGATTGTAAATCTAAAACTTCAGACTCAGTGTTACCATCTTGAGCTATTTTACTTTCTATAAGCAAAGCGCGAAGAGGCCAGACAGACACACTTGGGCACTGGTCAGAAGAACAGAGTTGGTCAAAAATGAAAGGTACTGCTAGTTTGCAAAGATACAAGTTTTTGAATATTAACTGTTTCAACATAGGATCACAACAACTATAAATGGCTAGAAATAAATCCAGTGGACTTATTCGCTCCTCTGATTCTTTATCCAAATTATCTAACGGAGATGTGTTTGATGACTGATCACGATCTGATAAGGCAAAACACATGTCCCTAGCTTTGTAATTTCCTGTGCAGAGTTTATGAAGAAAAGTCCAGGGATAAACTCTTTCATCTACTTCTTGTGTCTCTGTGGAAACTATGTGAACCGAAAGAACTTCCGTCACGGCTATTAGCTTGTCAACTCTGGATAATAAACCCATTCTTTCAAGAAGATTTTTGAAGTGATGTTTCTTTTCATCGAATGTCTGCAATCCGTGGTCTAAAATAACAATGATATGAAATTATTTGTTATTGAGTTGTTTACATATGTATGCACAAAAATGTTTTTCTCCTAATTTCTAAACCATTAGTTTTGAGTCACTTTAAATATATTGTAAACCAAATTGTTTTTAGCTTGTAACGTAACGTTAGATCATTCTGATTTGAATCATTTCGTTACTTAAAATGTTTTTCATAACAGACTGTTAACAATATGCAATATTACATATCAAAATAAAGAGAGATATTTAACCTATCTTATATATAAACATTTGAGTCATTTTCTGTTAGAACAAACAAATATTGATGGAAAATGAAAAATAAAAATTGGGGGGTGGGGGTAGGAATGCATGATCGGGGTGGTGAGCATGACTGGGTGGAGGAGTGAGGTGAGAGAATGGTACAACTTTGCATGTTGATAAATATTCATGGAAGGTTTGAAAAAAAAGAAATGAAAAAAAAAAATTGCGGCGTGGGGGGGGGGGGGGGAAGGGGGGGAGGGAGTGTGACCAAGGCAAGGTGGCGACCAGGGGAGGGAGTGTGACCAAGGCAAGGTGGCGACCAGGTGAAGGTACGCAACGTCACATGTTTGTAATAAATGTTCATGGAAAAGAATAAAAGAAGTTTAATGAAATTATTCCAATTGACTGGTTTCTTATGTACAAATCTGTGGATTTTTAAACAATTAAAGGGCAATAAATGTATGGAAAATTGCCCAATAGAAAAAGAAAATGACGGGCATCCTCAAAGTATGTTGGTTCATTTTTATTTCAAGTTTCAGGTAAGTCTACAATCTTGCTACTGAGAAATGACTGCAGACGTGTATTTTTCATTAAATCAAGGGCAATAACTCTAAGGGAAATTGACCAATCAAAAAAAAAAAAAAAAAAAAAACTTGACGGGCATCATTGCAGTATGTTGGCTCATGTTTATTTCAAGTTTGATAAGATTTTACCTGCTAGTTACTGAGAAATGTCTGCGGACGGACATTTTTGTGCATTTTTCATTAAATCAAGGGCAATAACTCTAAGGGAAATTGACCAATCGAATAAAAAAACATGAAGGGCATCATCGCAATATCTTGGTTCATGTCTATTTCAAGTTTGATGAAATTCTACCTACTAGTTACTGAGAAATGGTTGCGGACGGACATTTTTCATTAAATCAAGAGCAATAAATCTATGGGAAATTGACCAATCCAAAAAAAAATTGACGGGCATCATCGCAGTATGTTGGTTCATGTTTATTTCAAGTTTCATGAAATTCTACCAGGTAGTTACTGAGAAATGGTTGCGGACAGACGGACGGACTAACTGACGGACTGACGGACGGACAACGCCATTTCAATACCCACTCCCGATTTCATCGGCGGGGAAATAAAAAGGGGTTTGATGAATGATTTCAGGCATGTCCACCAGCTCTTAGAATTTGCGCTTCCGGACTTTATCTGTTCTGCTAAGTTATCAAAGTGTTGCTGCTTCGCCTCCCGAAGTTTGGATGTGACCTGGTTTCTGACAGCAAGAAATCGTTCCCAGTGATGTTGAAAATTTGTCCGCTTCGCTTTCCGAGAAAGTCGTCTTCGTTTTCTAATAAGTTGTCTTATTTCATTTTTAAACCATGATGGTCGTTCTCTCTTATTAAAACTTTTCTATTTGGGATACATTTTTTAGAAATTTCTTTGATTTTATCAATTAAATTTTTGGCATAGGCATTTATATCATCTCTTTTCAAAGATTCTCAATCGCAGTCCGATGCCATTTGTCTTAGCAGATCATAATTTTCTTTATCAAATATCCAAACATGGCGATAAAAAGTGCTCGCTTTGGCTTTTTTAAATTAAGAATACCGTAAATGGGACAATGATATATGACGTCCTGTTCGAGAGAGGGATCACCAAATCCACTTGAATAAATAAGATTTCTATTGTGAGTGAATATCAGATAAATTATTGAAGAAGATGTTTCGGTATAATTTGTGGAGAATCAAGTACATTTGTATTTGATGCAAGGAAAACTGGGTACATATCATGTGAATGAAGTGGCATCAGATACATTTAAATTAAAATCTCCAGTAATTATGATGTTTTCAATTCCCGTATCAGATGCAAGATGGATTGAATCAAGAATTAAAGAGTGGTGAACAGGATTTATATTAGGAGGTCTGTAAAAGACTCCAACAAAATAGTTTATGTGAAATTCCTAATTCGATTCAGATGCAGTCAACGTCGATTATTCCAAGTTCACGCCGTCTTTTATAATGAATGTAGTCCTTAACATACAGTTTTACTCCTCCATAGTTGTCGGCACGATCTTTTCTCTCCGGATTTGCAAAGGAATTAAAAAGTAAATCAGAAGTTAGGATATTTGGACCGAGCCATGTCTCTGTAAAACACAGTAAGTTCTTTCAATCGGAGTAGAGATGGTCCAATTTTGGAGCTAGACTATGAACGTTGTAGTGTACAAAGGAGAGATTCTTAGATAAATCAATGTATTCTGAATCAGAATTTGCAGATGATGACTTAGAATCAGGCCCGAGATTTTCATGGACGTCTCCGGACAGCACGATAACATAATATAAGAACCTGAGTTGAATCAGTATAAAACACTGCAATTAAAACTATGATAGATTAACTGTTTGTACCCAACATTATTAAATCGCAACTGCCCAGTGATCGAAGGGCAATACTCTAGCGAGCTTTTGATGTTGAATGGGGTTGCTAGTCTCATCCCGAAAATTGACTCCTTCCAATCCAAGATGGCGACTTTATATAGACAAAGAAGGGGAAAAATGGTCTAGAGTGCCGTCTTCCACTACTTATAAACATCTGGAAATTAATACTGTATTTCTAAAGAATGCTTTAAAACTTAATTACTAACAGACACTATGTTAAAGAAACGCATAAAAATAGTTACTTTTCCTAATTCTTACAGTAAAAAATGGAAAAGCGTTTACTTGAGGCAAACTGCCTTATTATATATATCTGTATTTAACGCGCACTAACAACAAAATACACCATACTGATGTTGGTAACGGCAGCGGAATAGCTCTTTTGTATTGCCGCGGCGGTCTGGGTTTGATTTCCGACGCGGGCGTCTTTTTTTCTTCTTAATTTCTCTTTTTTTAAAGATAGTTTAGAAATTCAAATTCATATCCAATTGTTCATATCATGACCAAACTTCAGTTATATAGAAAGATCATTTTGGAGGTCAGTGCATTTAAATTAATACGCGCTTGATATTATGACCAGTTTTCAAATTTTACCAAGTGTGGCCGAAACGAATTTTTCACTACTGTACAATGTCAAAATATCCAACACTGGTAGAGGTAAGAATGATACATTTAAATCTATAGAATGTTTCTCACTGAAAAATACGGTTATCATGTACATGCATGTTTAACAAACCATATGACGCAATACAGAATTTTGTCAATGTCTTTAGAGTTACTAGTAATTTTTTTTTTCAAATGCATATATTTTATCGAGGTTAATAAACTTAAATAAAATAGAACAATGTTGCCATATACTGTCATTCAGTTTTCGCATAAAAATCACAATATTGGATAGATATCTACACGGAATGAGTTTGGAAAATGAGAACATTTCTTTCAACATCATATAAGCATCAATTTTTGTCCTGTCGTAAAGACAGGGTGGCTTAAATGATTGGTTGATTTTATCTTAAAGAAACTACTTTATTTATAATGTTCAATATTACAGTTCACAATGTAACAAAGTATCGAACAGTAAAGCCATTACAAGAACTACGGAAGGGGCACCGGAAAGCTTGAAAGTCGCCATATGGCCTATAAATGTGTCGGTGCGACGTTTAACCCAACAAATAAAGAAAAACATTACAGAAGAAGAAATCATTAAGCCGTGTGTTATAGATAATAGAACATAAGATATAATAGAAATGTAATTCAGACATTTGTGATCTGTAATTTATCGGATAAAATTGATTTTTCGCTCAACAATCATGCATATATGTCTTTCCTACACTTGTTAGACGTTTTGTATGTTACTATAATTACCTGTAAGATCTGACGTTACGTCTGAATTACTTAAGGATTATTTCTAATAGTTGTTTGTTTGAGCTGATGATAAGCAACCCGGCATATAATATTCATAATTGTAACACTTTTTGGAATGTCAATCTTCATTTTTCAAATTCATTGGTATACTGTTTGAATGGAAAAGTTGTTGGACATACGACATTGAAACTAAGCTGTTTTGAATGGTTAGTTAACACCACATATTACATTTCACGTTCGAGCTTTCACATAAATATTTTGAATGTCAAGCAAACTCGATAAACGAAATTCGACATTTAAAGTTTTACATTTTTCAACAAATATCGAATGTCATATATCAAGCTGGCTTTACATTTGAACATTTAAAATTGAATTTCAAATGTTGCACGATAACGTAATCATTCTGAACCAAACTATCACTTGCATTTTTGTGTTCTGAACACGTTTATTTTTTTTCCTTACTACACAAATAAATTCTCACTTACTGTCGAACTATATTTCAGCATTCGATCCATAGTCTGTTACAATTTAAGACTTGCAAAGCGGAATTTTAATGTGTATCTAATGGGGATGGGAACGAATACTGAAATCAATATTTGAATATATTATTAGTTACACTGCTTGTTGGTGACAGGATACGGGATATACGCTGTCGAGGAAATCCATTTTCGAGACAGCGTATATCCCGTATCCTGTCACCAACAAGCAGTGTAACGATTTTATCTAGCCGACTACCTTTTAAATTCCTCTCTGGAAAGTAATAATGTTGTTTTTGAAAAAAATCCATATATTGCCACCTAGGCTTCTACTTTCATATCCAATCACCAACAATGGTTTCATCTTTCTGACTAACGTTTCCTTTCATATCTTCAGAATTTGCAGATTAATAATGCAGTTTTATTGCAGTACGAGTCCAGGACTTTACCAGTGTATTTTATTTCTGACTGCTCTGTACATGAAGACTTATTGTATATCTATATCTGGACAACCAAATTTTGAACAATAACATTTTTCACTGGCACCCTTCAAGTGACAAAGACACAAAATGCATATCTTGTCAACAAATTTCCACTGCAGTGTCAACTGAATACAAGCAAACTGTTAGTGATCACAAATTAATAGTTACTTTTTAACAGCTACATTACTTTCGGCTACCCTTTACTTCCATTATTTTCTGAATTACCAGGAATACCTGATGAAATTACAAAATCTAAGAGTCAGTATTCAAAATAAATACAAAAACACACATTTTTTTTAAATTTAATCAAAGTTTCAAGAATAATCCATCTGCAGGAGTTTCAACAATTGTAAACAAACAATATTGTTTAAAGAAAACAAAAACACATATGTTAAAAAAAAACATTAAGAACATATAAAACAGGATATTTTCCATATTTATACTGGATGTTGAATATCTTGTCAGCAATATTCATACTATGAATATGGATGGAAATTTTTTATGATTACTATGAATGGATTTTTATAAATCAACATACATTCTGTTATTGTGTGAAAAAATGGCGTTCGACTTGAAGGTTTAATGTATTTTGTACTAAGTGAAACAGGATATTTTCCATATTTATACTGGAAATTAATATCTTGTAAGCAATATTCATAATGTAAATTTACTATGATTTACGTTGAATGGATTTCTATAAATCCACATACATTTTGTTATTGTGTAAAAAAAATGGCGCTCGACTTAATTAAATGTATTTTGTACCATTAGAAACAGGATGTTTTCCGTATTTATACTGGATATTGAATATCTTGTCAGTAATATTCATAATGGAAATTTACTAAGATTTACTATGAATGAGTTATTACAAATCCACATCCATTCTGTTATTGTGTGAAAATATGGCGTTCGACTTCAAGGTTAATTGTATTGCGTACCATGTGAAATAGGATATTTTCCATATTTATACTGGATATTGAATATCTTGTGAGCAATATTCATAATGGAAATTTACTATGATTTACTATAAATGGGGTTTTATAAATCCACAAATTCAGATATATCCTGTTATTATGTGAAAAAAATGGCGTTCGACTTCAAGGTTAAATGTACATTCACAATGAAAAAAGCAAGAACATACCCTTAAAAAAACTAGCAATTTAATAATAAACAATAAAAAAGACGGATAGAGTCTTTCCACCCAAAGTGAGTGATATGCAATTGCAGATATGACATATATCATGTTTGTTGCTCCTAAAACGAAATACTTCAACTGTCAGCACAATAAAATTGTTGCTACATGTGCGGCATGTAAATTTTCAAACAATGTTAATTACACTTACTGCATCAAACTTACAGTAAATTGTGATTAAATTGAAAAATATGATGAATACTTTACAATTAAAATTATTAAACAACTGTAACAACACAAACAACCTCAGAAATGAGGAGAAAAACTATTTGTTAATAGAAAGGTTTTGAATTATTGTGACATTTCCATAGAAGACTTGAGGGTTTGTCTGCATACAGGCTGAAGCCGACTTGGTTTGTACATTTGTTTGGACATTTGGTGAAAATTCACTAAATATATCATTTAGATCAAGTCCATCTAAACAGTCTAGAGCAGAACCCACGGCTACATTATTACTACTAGATGATGTAACAGCTGGAACTAGATCAGACGATTGGTATGTTAAAGCCGCACGAGCCGGGGCCTGTACTGATAGTTGTTTATTACACTGATTTAGAGGAAGCACGTTTGCTGAAATAGTCTGTCCAATTTTAATTTTCTCATCCGTATCAACCCTCTGATACGTAGTTAAAGACTGAACCGACTTGTGGCCTGTAACAGCCATGATCTGAGCTGCATTATACATATTTTTGGAAAGAATAGTTGCCCCAGTGTCACGACAGGAGTGATTTGTGTACACCTCAGATAATTCACATTTTGTACTCAACCCTGACATAAATGAAGTCAATTTTCTTTCTCCAATTTGTGAATTACAGTACCACACTGTACTATCTTCTTGGAAGCTTTCAAGAGGTTTCTGCCATAACCTGTCATTTCCTGGATGTAGAAGGCTTACATATTTCTCAAAAGATGCCACCGGACAGTATGGTGAGCATGAAATGATATAAAAGAAAAAGAAAATCATCAATTTTAGTACAATTTAATCAAAATAGATCAAGAGACTGTTTTAGATTATACAGAGTTTTTATATAAATTTCATGCCAGTCGGATATCAAATTGGACCTTGTTAGCAAGGCCCGTAGGTGTATCTGGCGACATATATATAGATGTGTAAAGTTTTTTCCTGTCTTCTTCCTTAATAACTGGATGATGAGTGGTATTTCCTAATCCCAAACGTTTTAATTCTGCCAATGTTGCTTGAAAGTTTAAATTTGCCTCTTTAAATTCAGAGTCTTTCACGATATCAAATCCTTTGTTGAAAGGAGGCATTTGCAAGTACCTCTTTAGTCCATTTCTAACAGCTTCAAATGAATTTTGTCTTGTACATTTCCCCGTCGTGTTTTCTAATGTCCATGTAAAATTGCATCAACACCAAGTTCAATTCAGTAGCACTTAAAAGCTCAAACTCCGTATCTTTTCCAGATTCTTTTAAATAATCATTTAAAATCTTTGCTGCTTTTTTATTAGAACGTAAAGTATTGTCCGAGTTCAGCTTCAATCTTTTGGAATTCGCTTCAACTTTGGTCGTTTGGACGAACCGTTTTTTGTTTGGGAACGCCATTTTCTCACACAATAACAGAATGACGTCATACGACTATAAACACGCGCAGCGGGTTGATAACTGTGGTGACAGAACACTAAAATTTTGTAGCTACCAGAGCTGTAATAATCAGACACGATAATATTACAAAAGCGACGCGGCAGCCATTTTTTTCATTTATTCATATCTGTAATGTACTAGCAGGATATGGAATATATCCTGTCTCCACGTGACGCCTATTGATCAATAGAAATGCAAGAAACTTGTAGGAGGCTAGATAAATTCGAATATTCGGTTAGTTTTAATGGAATCTTTAAACTCTTATTTAGTGATTGGCATACGTTATATACAACGTATTCATTTGTTTAAAGCGTGGATCATCGTAAATAAGGCCATAAAAATGTTTGTTTCGGGTAACCCGATCCTACATAGCGAAACCCGCCGATCCTAGCGTTTTATTTCACGATTCTGTCAGTATAATCATGAACATATTTAACTAATTCAGTGCTTTAGCTTCAAAATGATACAAAAAAAATCAAAACGATTATAATTTAGACCGTCGCAATTTTATCTAAAAATAGCAGGTCGTCGAGAATATCGCGTTATGATCACATTATGCCGGTATTAAAAGAACTGCACTGGATACCAGTTACTCATAGGGTGGACTTTCAGATTCTAGTTCACATATACAAAGCGTTGCATGACCAATCACCGATCTATGTTAAAGACTTGCTGGAACTCTATCAGCCAGCAAGAAATCTGAGATCCAAGAACTACTCAAAACAACTAGTTGTTCCAAAAAGAAAAACTGTGAGGTACGGTGATCGTAGTTTTTCATCACTGCACCGAAGTTATGGAATGTTCTTCCGGCTACCATTAGAGAGGCTAAAAGCTTGGATGCTTTCAAACGATCATTGAAAACACACTTTTTCTTCAAGATCTATTGAAACTCACTTTGCACTGAAAATTATTTCCTATTGTTAATTGTTCTTTAAAATATCTAGGACAATTAAAATGTAGAGTAAAACCTGATTCAGGCTAAATACCTTTTATTGTTGATATATTTTTTGTGTTGTATTGTATGTCCATATCATTCTGTGATATGTAGTTTGTACAGCGCTTTTGAACGTTTATTTTATAGATGAAAAGAGCGCTATAAAAATCTGGTAGATAATAATAATAATAATATAAACACGTGACGCGTTGTTGTATTACAGTCGCCATTTTGAAAAATTTCAATCGGCGTGTAAAAATCGTCGTGTAAAATGCAAGTAAGGCAGACTTAAACCTCCTGCAACATGAACTTGTGCATCAATCATACGTTTTTCTTGATTTTATTATTAACTACTTCAAAATTTAATTCGAATACGGCCGATTGCGGATGAAAACCGATTCTGCGGATGGTCTGAAACGTCGTACAAAATATTGTGAAAAGATCGAAAATTTCTACAAGTTTGGTATTGTTTTCGAAAAAAAAATCTACAACTTGTTACATAAAACAGTCGCCAATAAAAATGAACAAAAGATAAAAAGATATCATATTTACGCCTAATACAAACTGTTAATCCGTAGCGATGACCCCAGGTAATTATGCATTGCAATTTTCTTGTTAATTGGACATCTTTTGACATGCATCTGACACACTGACGCCTGTTGCAAACTGTTATAAGTAACGATGGCCCCTGCCAATTATGCATTGCTATTTTCTTGTTAATTTGACATCTTTTGATACGTGATAAACTAACATGACATGGTTTTATTCTGTATGTCTGGTTCATATTGCCCAAAATCAATGAAACTTATTTTGAACAAAAAAAAAAAAAAAATACAATAATTTACGAATATTCGAATTTGATTTTCATATTCGAATATTCGACCGATTTTCGAATATTCGAATATTCGAACATTCGTTCCAATCCCTAGTATCTAACATCATTTATTTATGTTTCTAACACGAACCGATTTGTTTTCCTATTAAACATATGAGGCTGAAAACTGTGTGTTATTATTGAACAATTCATTTATCTGACGTCACAATAATTACGTCATAGTGTTAGACGGCATAACGACGCGCTGGAAAAGAAATCAACAGAAATCAGGCACATATTTGATAGATATCGTCAAGGGCGTACATGATAGTCCTGATAACGTGTTAGAATCGAAATAATATATCTCAAACAGTGATTTGCTCATGAATAAAATCATTGTTTGTCGTTTAGACGCCCTCGTGATATAATTCCTTCGCATCTAAACTCCAAACAATGATTTTATTCAATCACTGTTTTGGATATATTAGATCTATTTCTTAAACAGAATTATCAAATCCAAATCATGAAGGCACTTTATCATACAGATGAATTTCACATTTCAAACAAGTATAACAACTGACCGAGTATTGCAGTGGCAATACAGAAGTCCATACCAGTGTATATGGCAAGCCAATTGTCCAATAATTAAGTGAACCACGGTTCACGGTCGAAAAACTATGATTAACGATCGATAAACTAGGTTTTTCGAACGTAAAACTGTTTTTCAAATACTAACCTACATTTTCGAGCAAAAACATTAAATACCGGGCGTAAACCATAGTTTACGCTCGTGAACCCAGGTTTACGTTCGATAAACTAGGTTTTTCGATTGAACTATGAATTTCGGTCGTTATCCTAAGTTTACAAGCGTGAACCTATATTTACGAGCGAAAACCTGGGTTCACGAGCGTGAACCATGATTTACGAACGTGAACCTATGTTAACGACCGTAAACTTGGGTTTATGACCGTGAACATGGGTTCACGCTCGTGAACATAGAATAACGACTGAAATTCATAGTTCAATCGAAAAACCTAGTTTATCGAACGTAAACTTGGGTTCACGTTCGTAAACTATGGTTCACGCTCGTAAACCAAAGTTCACGCTCGAAAACATAGGTCCTCGCTCGTAAACATAGGTTCACGTCCGTAAACTATGGTTCACGGCAAGCCAATTATCCAATAATTACGTTCTTGGTCGAAAAACTTGGATTATCAAATATTAACCTATATTTACGAGCGAAAACACAGGATAACGGTCGTAAAGCATAGTTTACGTTCTTGAACCCATATTTACGTTCGATAAACTAGGTTTCTCGATTGAACAATAAATTTCGGTCGTTATCCTAAGTTTACGAGTGTGAACCTAGGTTTACGGGCGTGAACCTGGGTTCACGAGCGTGATCCATAGTTTACGAACGTGAACCTAGGTTTACGACCGAAAATCATAGTTTTGTTCGAGAAATCTTGTTTCACGCTCGCAAACATAGGTTCACGCCCGTAAACCTCCGTTCACGCACGTAAATATAGGTTCATTTTCGTAAACTATGGTTTACGGTTATGGCAAGCCAATTATCAAATAATTACGTGAACCTCAGTTCACAGTCGAAAAACTAGGATTAACGATCGATAAACTAGGTTTTTCGAACGTAAAACTATGTTTTTCAAATACTAACCTACATTTTCGAGCAAAAACATAGAATACCGGGCGTAAACCATAGTTTACGCTCGTGAACCCAGGTTTACGTTCGATAAACTAGGTTTTTCGATTGAACTATGAATTTCGGTCGTTATCCTAAGTTTACAAGCGTGAACCTATATTTACGAGCGAAAACCTGGGTTCACGAGCGTGAACCATGATTTACGAACGTGAACCTATGTTAACGACCGTAAACTTGGGTTTATGACCGTGAACATGGGTTCACGCTCGTGAACATAGAATAACGACTGAAATTCATAGTTCAATCGAAAAACCTAGTTTATCGAACGTAAACTTGGGTTCACGTTCGTAAACTATGGTTCTCGCTCGTAAACCAAAGTTCACGCTCGAAAACATAGGTCCTCGCTCGTAAACATAGGTTCATGTCCGTAAACTATGGTTCACGGCAAGCCAATTATCCAATAATTACGTTCTTGGTCGAAAAACTTGGATTATCAAATATTAACCTATATTTACGAGCGAAAACACAGGATAACGGTCGTAAAGCATAGTTTACGTTCTTGAACCCATATTTACGTTCGATAAACTAGGTTTCTCGATTGAACAATAAATTTCGGTCGTTATCCTAAGTTTACGAGTGTGAACCTAGGTTTACGGGCGTGAACCTGGGTTCACGAGCGTGGTCCATAGTTTACGAACATGAACCTAGGTTTACGACCGAAAATCATAGTTTTGTTCGAGAAATCTAGTTTCACGCTCACAAACATAGGTTCACGCCCGTAAACCTCCGTTCACGCACGTAAATATAGGTTCATTTTCGTAAACTATGGTTTACGGTTATGGCAAGCCAATTATCAAATAATAAAGTGAACCTCAGTTCACAGTCGAAAAACTAGGATTAACGATCGATAAACTAGGTTTTTCGAACGTAAAACTATGTTTTTTAAATACTAACCTACATTTTCGAGCGAAAACATAAGATACCGGGCGTAAACTATAGTTAACGCTCGTGAACCCAGGTTTACGTTCGATAAACGAGGTTTCTCCACTGAACTATGAATTTCGGTCGTTATTCCATGTTCACGGTCAAAAACCCAAGTTTACGGTCGTTAACATAGGTTCACGTTCGTAAATCATGGTTCACGCTCGTGAACCCAGGTTTACGCTCGTAAATATAGGTTCACGCTTGTAAACTTAGGATAACGACCGAAATTCATAGTTCAATCGAAAAACCTAGTTTATCGAACGTAAACCTGGGTTCACGAGCGTAAACTATGGTTTACGCCCGGTATTTTATGTTTTTGCTCGAAAATGTAGGTTAGTATTTGAAAAACAGTTTTACGTTCGAAAAACCTAGTTTATCGATCGTTAATCATAGTTTTTCGACCGTGAACCGGGGTTCACGTAATTATTGGACAATTGGCTTGCCATATACACTGGTATGGACTTCTGTATTGCCACTGCAATACTCGGTCAGTTGTTATACTTGTTTGAAATGTGAAATTCATCTGTATGATAAAGTGCCTTCATGATTTGGATTTGATAATTCTGTTTAAGAAATAGATCTAATATATCCAAAACAGTGATTGAATAAAATCATTGTTTGGTGTTTAGGTGCGAAGGAATTATATCACGAGGGCGTCTGAACGACAAACAATGATTTTATTCATAAGCAAATCACTGTTTGAGATATATAATTTCGATTCTAACACGTTATCAGGACTATCATGTACGCCCCTGACGATATCTATCAAATATGTGCCTGATTTCTGTTGATTTCTTTTCCAGCGCGTCGTTATGCCGTCTAACACTATGACGTAATTATTGTGACGTCAGAGAAATGAATTGTTCAATAATAACATACAGTTTTCAGCCTTCTATGTTTAATAGGAAAACAAATCGGTTCGTGTTAGAATCATAAATAAATGATGTTAGATACTAGGGATTGGAACGAATGTTCGAATATTCGAATATTCGAAAATCGGTCGAATATTCGAATATGAAAATCAAATTCGAATATTCGTAAATTATTGTATTTTTTTTGTTCAAAATAAGTTTCATTGATTTTGGGCAATATGAACCAGACATACAGAATAAAACAATGTCATGTTAATTTATCACGTATCAAAAGATGTCAAATTAACAAGAAAATAGCAATGCATAATTGGCAGGGGCCATCGTTACGTATAACAGTTTGCAACAGGCGTCAATGTGTCAGATGCATGTCAAAAGATGTCCAATTAACAAGAAAATTGCAATGCATAATTACCTGGGGTCATCGCTACGGATTAACAGTTTGTATTAGGCGTAAATATGATATCTTTTTATCTTTTGTTCATTTTTTTGGCGCCTGTTTTATGTAACAAGTTGTAGATTTTTTTTTCGAAAACAATACCAAACTTGTAGAAATTTTCGATCTTTTCACAATATTTTGTACGACGTTTCAGACCATCCACAGAATCGGTTTTCATCCGCAATCGGCCGTATTCGAATTAAATTTTGAAGTAGTTAATAATAAAATCAAGAAAAACGTATGATTGATGCACAAGTTCATGTTGCAGGAGGTTTAAGTCTGCCTTACTTGCATTTTACACGACGATTTTTACACGCCGATTGAAATTTTTCAAAATAGCGACTGTAATACAACAACGCGTCACGTGTTTATATTATTATTATTATTATTTACTAGATTTTTATAGCGCTCTTTTCATCTATAAAATAAACGTTCAAAAGCGCTGTACAAACTACATATCACAGAATGATATGGACATACAATACAACACCAAAAATATATCAACAATAAAAGGTATTTAGCCTGAATCAGGTTTTGCTCTACATTTTAATTGTCCTAGATATTTTAAAGAACAATTAACAATAGGAAATAATTTTCAGTGCAAAGTGAGTTTCAATAGATCTTGAAGAAAAAGTGTGTTTTCAATGATCGTTTGAAAGCATCCAAGCTTTTAGCCTCTCTAATGGTAGCCGGAAGAACATTCCATAACTTCGGTGCAGTGATGAAAAACTACGATCACCGTACCTCACAGTTTTGCTTTTTGGAACAGCTAGTTGTTTTGAGTAGTTCTTGGATCTCAAATTTCTTGCTGGTTGATAGAGTTCCAGCAAGTCTTTAACATAGATCGGTGATTGGTCATGCAATGCTTTGTATGTGTGAACTAGAATCTTAAAGTCCACCCTATGAGTAACTGGTATCCAGTGCAGTTCTTTTAATACCGGCGTAATGTGATCATAACGCGATATTCTCGACGACCTGCTATTTTGAGATAAAATTGCGACGGTCTAAATTATAATCGTTTTGATTTTTTTTTGTATCATTTTGAAGCTAAAGCACTGAATTAGTTAAATATGTTCATGATTATACTGACAGAATCGTGAAATAAAACGCTAGGATCGGCGGGTTTCACTATGTAGGATCGGGTTACTCGAAACAAACATTTTTTTGGCATAGGTTTTTCGATTGAACTATGAATTTCGGTCGTTATTCTATGTTCACGAGCGTGAACCCATGTTCACGTCATAAACCCAAGTTTACGGTCGTTAACATAGGTTCACGTTCGTAAATCATGGTTCACGCTCGTGAACCCAGGTTTACGCTCGTAAATACAGGTTAACGCTTGTAATTTTACGATAACGACCGAAATTCATAGTTCAATCGAAAAACCTAGTTTATCAAACGTAAACCTGGGTTCACGTTCGTAAACTATGGTTCACGCTCGTAAACCGAAGTTAACGGTCGAAAACATAGGTTCTCGCTCGTAAACATAGGTTCACGTCCGTAAACTATGGTTCACGGCAAGCCAATTATCCAATAATTACTTTCTTGGTCGAAGAACTAGGATTATCAAATATCAACCTATATTTACGAGCGAAAAGACAGGATAACGGTCGTAAACCATAGTTTACCCATATTTACGTTCGATAAACTAGGTTTCTCGATTGAACAATAAATTTCGGTCGTTATCCTAAGTTTACGAGCGTGAACCATAGTTTACGAACGTGAACCTAGGTTTACGGCCGAAAATCATAGGTTTGTTCCAGAAATCTAGTTTCACGCTCGTAAACATAGGTTCACGCACGTAAACCTACGTTCACGCACGTAAATGTAGGTTCATGTCCGTTAATTATGGTTTACGGTCACGGCCGTAAACCTAGGTTCACGCTCGTAAACATAGGTTCACGACCGTAAACATAGGTTTACGGCCGAAATTGATAGTTGATTTGATAATCCTAGTATATCAATTGTAAACAATGGTTTACGTTCGATAAACTAGGCTTCTCAATTGAACTATGAATTTCGGTCGTCATCCTATGTTTACGACCGTAAACTGGGGTTTACGAACGTGAACCTATGTTTACGAGTTTGGACTATGGTTTACGACGTTATCCTGTGTTTTCGCTCGAAAAAAATAGGTTAGTATTCGAAAAACCTGGTTTTACGTTCGAAAAGGCCTGGTTTATCGAACGTAAACCTAAGTTCACGCTCGTATACCCAAGTTCACGTTCGTAAACATAGGTTTACGTTCGAAAATATAGGTTCACGTCCTTAAACTATGGTTCACGGCCGTAAACATAGGTTCACGTCCGTAAACATAGGTTCATTGCCGTAAACCCATGTTCACGCCCGAAATTCATTGTTGATTCTATAATCCTAATATATCGACCGTAAACCATGGTTTACGTTTGATAAACTAGGTTTCTCGATTGAACTATGAGTTTCGGTCGTTATCCTATGTTTACGATCGTTATCCTATGTTTACGCTCGTAAACCCCGGTTCACGCTCGTAAACCATAGTTTAAGACCATGAACCTATGTTTACGACCGTGAACTTGGGTTTACAATCGTGAACCTACATTTACGAGCGTGAACTATGGTTCACGGCGTTATCCTATGTTTTCGCTTAAGAATATAGGTTATTATTCGAAAAACATGGTTTTACGTTCGAAAAACCTGTTTTACCGATTGTTAATCCTAGTATTTCGACCGTGAACTAGGGTTCACGTAATAATTGGACAATTGGCGTGCCATACACGTTCGTATACCCAAGTTCACGTTCGTAAACATAGGTTCACGTTCGAAAATATAGGTTCACGTCCTAAACATAGGTTCATGGCCGTAAACCCATGTTCACGCCCGAAATTCATTGTTGGTTCTATAATCCTAATATATCGATTGTAAACCATGGTTTACGTTTGATAAACTAGGTTTCTCGATTGAACTAATAAAAAGTATGAGTTTCGGTCGTTATCCTATGTTTACGATCGTTATCCTATGTTTACGCTTGTAAACCCCGGTTCACGCTCGTAAACCATAGTTTACGAACGTGAACCTATGTTTACGACCGTGAACGAACGTAACTTATGTTTACGACCGTGAACTTGGGTTTACAATCATGAACCTACATTTACGAGCGTGAACTATGGTTCACGTAATTATTGGACAATTGGCTTGCCATAAACGGTGAATCATCTGCTGCAAAATCCATACAGGCTTAAGATATTACCAAAGTACTCGTAGTCTTTTAACACAAGTTTGCAAGAAATAACTGCCAAAATTGCAGTTACAAACAAATGTATTCCAACATGGAACCATACTTCAACCGAATTCAATTGACCAAGACATACCTGTTAAATTATTGCTTTCACACAGATTATGGGGAAATATATGTTAAATCGCACGCTTAACAAGAAATTTGTATAAGTACTCTATGAGCAATAGCATCAAGATTCTATGTACATTTCCTTTACAAAGAAGGGAAACAACTCCTAAGAGCTAGCTTAAGGAATCTTGAATTTTGTAAGAAAATTAATAAGATCAAACGAGTTACCTCTCCTGGTAAGGAAAAACGTTTACAACAAAACATACCAATGAAACTATATCAAAGACAATAGTCAGAAAATAACATGGTATTCTATAGAAATGTCTAACAATAACAGCTATAATGAGTAACAATAGTGAATATAAATGAACTTACACAACATGTCTAACTTGAAACTAGATCTGTAACGCGTAATTATTATCTATTTTATGCCCTTCAGTGAAATACTGAAATTTATGAGTGAAATAGATTCGAAAATATCATTTTTATTTTTAACTGGAACGGAACTACACTTGAATGCGTAAGAATATGAATTATAAATAACTGCAAATTCCTCGCAAAACATACTCCAATAATGATATAAATGTATAAAATCCTAACATGATCATAAATATATACATTCTATCATAATAAAAAGTAAAAGATATCAGAAAACGTAACAAAACTATTAACAGCCATTATGACGTCATGATGCGATGCGTGTGACGTTGCGCAGACAAATTGGATATAATTTTGTTAAAGCCATTGAAAATACAGAAAATAAATAGAAAATTTGTTTGTTTCAGTGTAAGATCGAAATATGTTTCACTCGTGAACATAATTTACATTTTTTCTCGTGGCTGCGCCATCTTGCAGACCCTAAAATCCGCAAGCAGTCTCCTACTTTCTAGATATAAAGGCATACAATAACATAAAAATGATGCGTGCCTACATTGTAAATGTACTGGAAAGACAGTTTGCAATCAAATACTATGTACAAGAGTAAAGACATGTAATGCATTAATATGCATTTTTAACAACTCTGACAGTATAGAGTTTACAATTTTAGATGTTACAAGGTCAAAAGACCATATCAGGGCAAGAAATAATCTACTTAAATGTGACCTGAAGAGTTCTCAGTTAATATAATGAAATACAAAAGAGTTAATGAATAAACTTCAGTTATGAATTATAGAAAAAATAGATAGAAAAGAATGATATTTAGGAAATGGTATTTCACAAAATTTCTAACATGTATCATAATGAAGAACATGTACACATTTGAAGGCAATTAAGTATGAAATAGTGTTACGGACGGACGAAAGGACGGAAGGACAGAGACCATTCCTATAACCCCCACCACTCGTGGCGGGGGATTAAAAACAAAGAGATGACATACTATTTTAAGGCTCACTTGGTAATACTTCAGCGGATGTGGGTGGCGAACGTATGCCATTTTGAGACGGCCAATGTGTATGGGTTGTAGGGATACTTTATCATTGGACATATCCCTAAATGTAACCATGTGTGGACTAAAAACCACATGAACTATATAGGAATCCTTGAAATGATAGAATGTCTAAGCTTCTTGGCTGCACCACCAGATTCACCAGTAATATACACACAGTTCCCAGCGGCCAGTCGGAGCATACGGCGTTTGGAATTTGTACATGCCGTCATTTTGTCATGGTACTGCTCAAGGTTATTATGAACATGCTCCCTAATTTGTGCATCTTGGAGCTGAGATACTGCTCTTCATAAAGGAACTTAAAAACATACACACTGCTATGAATACATATACACTGGCCCGTGGTGTAATGGGCAAAGGACCGTATAAATCAATCTGCCAAACAGAAAATGGGGCACTGCGTATAGGGTAAGCTATAATGGCATTCTTCTGTTGTAGTCGTGTGTCCTTTCAAAGTTGACAGGCGTGGCAAAAATGAACATTATTAGTTACACTGCTTGTTGGTGACAGGATACGGGATATACGCTGTCGAGGAAATCCATATCAGGCGAGAGCACTGATTTTATCTTGCCGACTACCCTTTACTTACATGCTATAATCTAATATTTTGTAAATAAACAAAGCGACAGCCATTTTTTTAATCAAAATTCATATCTGAAATGTACTAGCAGGATATGGAATATATCCTGTCTCCACGTGACGTCTATTGACCAATAGAAATGCAAGAAACTTGTAGGAGGCAAAATAAAGTCAGAGACCCGATTAGCCATATCAGAAAAAGTAATAGTGCTCCTTGGTCCTGTATACTACTATGTGCTGGCAAAGGGGAGTTATAAACGATGACAAAGCTACGGAAATATCAGATTCTGCCAAGATCAACTGATAATGAACTAGAGTCAAACGTTTACTGCATTTGGCATGAGAAACCCTAGAATGAAACAACAAATTATCAACTAACACATATTCTGAGCATTGAAAATGAACAGAACGAGCTAGTTTCTGAGATTCTGGAGGATCACCCGTGGTTAAGTATTATTTCATGGGTTTTAAAGATTCGTCACGATCTTGGTCAATGCGTATGCGTTCTACAGTCATGTCAAGTAATGTGATAGCTGGTAAGGCTGCAAGTTGGTCACCTACAGGATTGTCGTCATGTCGTCATGCTGACGGTAAATGGTCAGTGCCAGACACAGTACTATCATTAACACTATTCAAAGGAGTAACAATCTGGGGTGGACTTAACTGGACACGGATAGGTGGGTTGCTTTTTAGTGAGAATATTCATCATGGCTATGAACAGAACTTGGTAAGCTCTGTTCATCTATACACTGAGATTCTGTATCATAATCATTGTCTGAACATTCTGATTGAGCATTAGGTATATTTGAGCGCAATGGAGCATTCTCCGACTGTCTCTTTGACTGGCTGAGTTTCCGCTGGACTGTCACTGCTGTCGGTAGAAAATATGTCAGTCGTAGCATTGCTCTGAAACTGAACATCAGATGAGACAACCTCATCATCAGCATCTGGCACAAGTGGTTCTGTAATTATCGAAACGTTGTTAACACTGACATCTTTGTTATCTTCACTACATGCCTGTTCTAGACTACCGTCACATTTTTCAGTGTGTACTAGAATGAAATGCCAGACGCTGTACACACGCACGTTTGTGTTGTAGTTTTTTCCTTAACACATATTTATTGTCATGACCACCTAGGTTATCTTACGTATCAATACGATATGCAGATTGGACAAGAGCAGATGACTTCTATCAGTTTCGAGGTCAGTAGGTCAGATTACATTGTATGGGGGGACTTGCAAAGTTTCACCTGACAGTCAATAACGAATCTCAGTTTGTAGCTTTAAGGTACAATGTAGTCAGTAATAGTACAATGTAGTCTGTAATATAGACAGTTTTCACAAATTTTGTATCAATTGTACTACTCTCATTTGTACAGTCTTTTGTGTCAAAGCCGGCTTTGTTTCAAGCAAGAATAATAAGGTACATCATAATGTGTCTTACCAATATTTAGATCTGAAGAACCTGTAACATTCATTTGATCTGTATGCACCAGTTCTGGATCATGGAAGTTTACCACTATGGGTTGCCGATGGTTTTCGAGAGTGTGACGATCCTTGTTTGCAATCTGTTTTGTTACTGAAATGAGACGTGTATATTATGAAAAAAAACAAAAACACACACAAAAAAACATTGTGCATAACTTAAGATAAAATATACTGAACAGCAAAAGAAACTATCCAGATGTATACTGGGGTATCTTTTAATAAAACACTTAAATTTTTGAATTTGATTATTTTTCTTCATACCACATTACACTTGAAGAACTTAACGTTTTGAATTAAAAAAAATCGATCAATTGCGAAGTCAGTAGTGATGCCCTCAATAACTGTTTTGCAAATGCTGGCTGTATCTTCTGTGCGTCTGTTGCATTGTTGCATCCCAATTGCGCGCTCGCGCTGGATTTGATTCATGCAACCAGCAGTATTTTTTTAACTTTATGCTGTTTTTCGAGTGAGTCAGTCCTCAATGTTTCCAATGACAATAAAATTTCACAATGAAAATCGTTAATTAGACACGTGAATTTCGTGCACAACGGCTACTGTAGGACTACTGACTTCACGATTAATCGATTTTTATTTTTTTCAAAACACGTGAAGTTCTTCAAGTGTAAAATGGTATGAAGAACACAAATCAAATTTATAAATTCAAGTGTTTTATTACAAAATACCTCAGTTATACATCTGGATAGTTTCTGTTACTGTTCACTATACATTGTGTATATGACTGAAATATATGACTGAAATGTAAAAGGCAAAAATAACTTCCTTGATTTTTTAGCACATGGAATGCAATTTTTTTCATTGTTAGTAGAATGTTTCGGCAGGTATATTGTATGTTAAGTAATTGTTAATAATTCAGTGTTTTAGTCCTTTTAAGAAAAGCTAACCAGAAAAGACCAGAATACGCCCGACCATTTCAATCTCAGGAGATTAACTAGCCATATAATTTTTATATCCAAGCTTAGTTCAACCATGAACTTAGAACTTATTTGACGAATCAGTTAAACACATAATATATCTCATCAGATAAATATTCATATTGAATTTTACGGCTGTTAATTCCCAGACAATTCATCACACCTTATGATCTGTGTAATATGTACACCAAGAAGTAACATTTCAAGAGAGCCAAGTGGCCCCAAGTCGCTCACCCGACTTCGACATTTTGAACCACAATATATAATTGACACATCATGAATGGTAACATCTGCGCTTTTCAAAAACACAAAAACAGGTCATATGCGCCTATTTAAACAAAACTGAGGAAATGTTTTAAAGTGACTCTACATACCAACTTTGATGAAGCTCAATCCGTTCATTAGAAATAACAGGGTTTTTTTTAGCTCTAATGGCCCCTAAAAGAGGCAGAGTTTCCTTATTTGAATAGCAAGAGAAGATCCTTTAATGAGGTTACATTTACAAAGTTTGATGATGATCCAGCATGCGGTTCATGAGAAGTCATTTACAGATTATCCTATTTTAGGTTGATGTAAAACTTACAATGATGTGGCAGTTTAAAAAGATCCATTAAATGATTCAGAACTAGAACTTGTTGACAGTTTTGTTTTTCTACTCTTAGCTCTAGCGGCACCTAAAACAGGAAAACTGACCCCTTACAAAAGAAAAGGAGTGAAACTTAAAATGATACTACAGACGACATTTGTTGAGGACCCGTAGCTATGTTTATCTACAGCGGTCCCTAAAATAGGCAAAATGTCCCCATTTGAGTGAGAAATTTACAATGAAGCTAAAGACAAAGTTTAATGAAGATCCATCAGACGGTTCATGGGAAGAAGTCGTTTGATGGTTTTTCTATTTTTAACTCCAGTGTCTCCTTAAAGTGGCAAAGTATCCCCATTTGCACAAAATGATGATACTTACCAAGTTTGATGAAGATCCATGTTGTAGTAGTTCTCGAGAAGAAGTCATTTGAAGGTATTTACATTTCAGCTCTAGTGCCTCCTAAAGTGAACAAGTGCTCCCTCCCATGTCAACAAAGATCAGAGGGTCCTTACAATGATGCTAGAAACCAAGTTTGATGATGATCCATCAAGCAGTTCATGAGAATAAGTCTTTTAAATGTCTTTCTATTTTAGCTCTAGCGGCCCCTAAAAGGAGTTAAGTGCTCCCGCTTATTGCAATTTATAAGCACTTTACAATAATGTTACAGGCAAAGTTTAATGAAGATCTGTGAAGGGGTCCTTCGAAAAAAATTGTTTAAATGTTTTTTTTTTCAAGCTTTAAAACTAGTGGCCCCTAAAGCGGCCTCAAGTGTCCCCATATAAAGCAATATCACAACTTACCTTGTAATGATGCAACAGACCAAGTTTGATGAAGACCTATTGAGTGATTCAATAAGATAAGTCTTTTCAAGGTTTTCTATTTATAGCTCTAGCGGCCACTCAAGGGATAAAGGGCTTTACTAGTATTCGAACCAATTTGAGATGAACGCCGGACCATCCATCATTTTAAGGCTTACCCTGAACAAAGCTCAGGATGAGCTTAGTTTAGGGTGAGCCAAAAAAGATATACTTCGGTTTCAAGTTTCAAGTCATTACCCTGAATGGTTTTTAAGTTATGGTTCAGACATATAGTATGACGGTCCGATTAGACCATTGAAGTCAATAGGTTACCTTAACCTTTCACCCACCGAAATCAATGTATGCTCTCTGCAGATCTCATCATCACCATCTACACATATACCAAATATGAAGTAAATATTTTCACGGTGTATTATATCTACTCCAGACACGAAATATAATGTCAAATTCGACCCTTGAGCCCATTTTTATTGCATTGACCTTTGACATATCGACCTGAAGTTTGAACTCTGCGCATAGTTGCATCGCCGTCTACCTATATGCCAAGTTTAATGTCAATGACTTGAATGGTTTTAGGGCAATGCCCCCAAAGCAAACAGTGTGTCAATTTTTAGGCTGCGTCAAACTATTGACCATCCTGACAACACACAAATTTCCATAGCTTTCACAGAACACCAGTTTTCACATTTTGCTAATATATTATAATTGCAAGAATTATTTGTAGAGCTGTATACATTTCTGTCTTGAATTCAGCAACTAAAGAAACTTCAAAAGCATAACAGGTAAAATAATAACAGTTATGCGGAAGAATATAATCACATGACAAGGCTTGTTTGATCATCTGACCAATTTCAAACAGCTATTTTCATTTAACCAATCAGAGGGCTCGTCTCAACAACATCAACTAAAAAGGCGGCCATCAAAAATTTGGAATAGATATGTCAAGCAGAATCTATTAATTTTGTTGTTAATGCTCTATTGTTTATGCAATTGCTGGAATTATATTTAATCAACGCTGATGCCAATTGAAAGTGAAAATAAATCTTGAAAGTGAAACTCGATATTATTCTGATTAATGCTTTGACTTCTTTATTATATTAATATAACAATCAAATAGTTGTGTATTTTTTACATTTATGTTTCTTTTTTTTCTGATTGTTCTTCACATTATAAAACATCATGAAATACGCGATTAATTCCGATAAATGGAATGGGTAAACAATGGATACCGAATTAGTAACTGTCAACTCAAAATATGTTTTTGATACTACATGGTCGGTAAGAGACTGGCAATGTCATGCTGAAAATCGCTTGTCTTTGGTAGAATTAAAAAAATGGAAACTCCACAGACCGCTCAGCACAAAATTGAAATTGTTGCAAGCTCGGTTTGATAGAGCCTGCTCATGGATGGTAGCGGGCATGCATGCTACCGTACACATTCTCTAGCCCCGGGTTGAGCAGATCTAAACATTTACACATGTAATTGTCCATTTTAATCGATCTGGCGTTGCGGAGTTTTGCGACGGTCCACAGTATATTGTGCAGGATATGTAGTATATCGGCAACCTTATTTCTTATTCAGTGGCCATCTACTTTACATTGTAACCAATGTAGCGCTGAATATTAGTCGCTGGTTACGGGATTAAACAATTATATTGCTCTTAGACTACCTATTTAGCTCGATTTCTTTGAGATTACCATTATTTGCATACTTCGGAGATTAACTCCGCCCCGCCAGGTCGATTAAAACGGACAATACAAGTATCAAAACAATTTAGAGACATCCGCAGATGTGTTCATAAGGTAAGTGGAATAGTATTAAAAAAATAGTTCGTAATACCTTCATGGAGGATAAAATGATTGTGCATGTTGATAATCTTATTTAATTGATGATCGACCAGCCTGGGCGAAGTCCTGTGAGAAAATCTGATAGATCAGTGGTTTACTTATATAAGTAATTTTTAGTATGATACCAGATGTATTTTTTCATCTTTACTGGCTACTGTTACTCCAATTTAATGTATCTCTTGGAAGTGGCTAGGACCCTTACTATGATGTCTGTTACTATATCACTGAAGTATATATTATAGAAGGGAGTGTACTACAGTGAATATAATATGAAACAAGAACTCGTAGAACACGGAATGCCCCATTGATGCATTCAGTAACTGCACAAGGAACAGAAACTATTTGGTCACTGTGCACTGGACGTCTGACGTACTGACCTCAAATCAATAATTATGTACACAGTCATAAGTGATCACCGTATCAAATGTGATCTTAGTCCGAAGTATTCTAGTTATTTGGCAGAAAATGTTCTACTGTTCTGGGTCATTGTGATCTTGACCTTTGACCTAAATATATAAATAGGGGTAATCTGTTGGTTCTGATCAACCTCCCTATTAAGTTTTGTGATCCTAGGCTCAAACGTTCTCACGTTATCGTCCGGAAACGGTTTCGCTTTTCTGCGTCACTGTGACCTTGACCTTTGACCTACTGACCTCCAAATCCATAGGGGTCATTTTCTGGTTATAACCAACCTCCATCTTAACTTTCATGATCCTAGGCTTAAGTTTTCTTGAGTAATCATTCGGAAACCGATTGGTCTATGAACCGACCGACAACAGCAAAACAATGCATCCCTCGTTCCTCGAAGGGGTGCATAATTAGACGCTTTTTATTTGAAAGGAAAATCTGTACCTTTCTTTTCCAATTATTTTGAATGAGTATGACATCAACGTTTTAGCCAATGGCACATCAAATTGAAGCGTTAAGATAAATCTTTCAAAAACATAGCTTACTTGTATGCCTCCTTCTCGTAATTCCGAGCCTTCTCATTGATCCGAGCCTTTGGGAAATTTGCACTTGCAGCTATTTCCTGTTTCTAAATTTTATGCATGTTGTGGCAAATTATATGACAGTTAAACAAGAATAAAAATAAAATAGTATTACTTACATTAAATAGAAATATACACAACAGAAAATTTTGGCACAAAATTTGCTTATCTAAAATCACTGGGGTAATATTTAACCTTCTTGTAGGAAAAAGATACCACTTATTGTAAAAAACAATTGTCTGAAAACACAGTTATATATCTGCCCTTAATTTTAAAAAAGAATTTTTTCAGAAAAAGCCTTAGTTTTTGAGAGCTAGTACAAATGATCACAAGTCTCGGTTCAACGAGAAAGCATCTGGCTGATTCAGAGAGTAAGGGTCATCATGTGAAAGCCTGGATTATTCATTGACAACAATCCTTAGAATTTTTCCCTGTGGGGATTTTTTAAGTTTAGATGTCGGAGTATCAAACTATTGAAAATATTCTTTTGAAACTTGAATCTGTTACTGACCAGAACTGAAATACCAGTTAAGGGGCTCGGAATAACGAGAAAAGGGCATATTTACCTAATTAGTTTTTTCTATTAATTGTGTCAGCCCTTAAGGAAATAGTAAGTCTAGTTTTTCGTGACTGTGCTGCTAATATAAGAGGAACATGCTACAAACACTTTTGATGAAAAAGATAACTGAATGAAGGGCATTCGTTTAATGTTCAATATTCACATGTAAATTAGATTTACCGCGAACAAGTTATTGTGAACATGCCGCATAAAGGCTAAGAACCTTGATTACCAAGCATAACCTAACCAGTAATTACTGCCAACAAACTAGTGTGTACAGAAATAATGCAAAACATGATGAATAAATTGATAGCAGTTATGAAGATAAATATATTGTATAAATGTAGTCAGTTGTGCAGTGGTTAGCAGGCTGGACAGGCCTCGATTCCCGGTCGCTGCTTATATCCCAGCTAGTGTTCAGTACCGAGAGATTCACTTAAATTGGTAATGTTTCAGTTATGTAACGGCGGGCAGTTAACCTAACAAGTGTTTTTAGATTCAGTACCAGTACAAACCTGTTCTCCGCCAACTTCCCCACATGAATCAGCGATGGAGGACGAATGATTTCAGACACAATGTCTATTATTAAATAGTCAAGGAAAACAGACGTGTTGCGAGCAGATCGAACTCCTTGGCCTTTGAGCTAGGAGTATGAGTGTTAAGCATGACGTGTTGTCTTCTTATGAAGAACTTATGTGCCAAGTAATATTAAAATCCCTTTAAGGATTGTTGAGCTACAGACTGAACAGAAAAAAAAAAATCTATGTCGGTTTTTGACTTCAGAATTTGACCTTGACATTTGAGCTTGGAGTCTAGGTTCTGCACATGACACAACGTCTTGTCCTGGGGAATATTTGTACCAACTATTAATTTAAACCTTTTGGCATGACAAAGGTATGGATCAGACAGGAAAAAACTATTTAGATTTGATTTCCAAATGTGACCTTAACCTTAACGCTAAGGTTCATCTTGTTGCCCATGACATGTTGTCTTATTATGGGAAACATTTATGCCAAACAATACTGCAATCCCTTGATGGATGACAGTGTTCTGGACCAGAAATGAAACAGACCCTGTTCATGCCATTTAACCGCCATGTGTGACCTTGCCCTTTTAGCTAGTGGTCTGAAATGTGTGCACAGCACATTGTCTTATTGTGGGGTACATATGTGACTAGTGATATTAAAATCCCTTTATTGATTGTTGAGTTACAGACCGGACAGGAAAAAACACTGTTGACCTTTGACCTCCTAGTGTGTGACCTTGAAATGAGCTAGGGAACGTGTTTTGCACACCACACGTTGTATTACCATGAGAAACATTTGTGCTAAGTAATAATAAAATCCATTGATGAATAACAGTCTATCTTATTTATCTTTTGTGATGGGTTTAACGTCGCACCGACACAATTATAGGTCATATGGCGACTTTCCAGCTTTGGTGGTGGCAGAAGACCAAATGTCCCCCTCCGTGCATTATTTCATCACGAGCAGACACCTTAGTAGAACCACCGACCTTTTGTAAGCCAGCTGCATGGCTTCCTCACATGAATGATTCAACGCCCCGAGTTAGGCTTGAACCCATATTGATGAACGACAGAATTATAGACCAAAACACAACTGTGAACGGACGGACCGACGGACGGATGGAAAAGCGCACTGCTATAGTCCCGCGAAACTGGTTTTCAACCATAGCACTGTATGGTAAATACAACGGTAGCCGTGTGTTTGGATTTGTCCAATATGGCCACTCAAAGCAAAAAAACAACGTAACGTCATGTAAGTTCATACATATATTTAATAAGTCTTGCTACGTTTCATTGCCAAACTCAGTTCAGTAACACTGGTAATGTACGAAGAAGTAATCACCGGACTGACATGAAAATCGGAATCGTATTTAGCATAAATATATCTTATAAACTCATGGAAATTGCTCAATTTTGCGTCGGATGTTCCAAAATTTAATTTTTATTATCTATAAAATCAAACTATTTGGATTAGATGGATGTAAATATACTATATGATAACCTCTAGTATACGAATACATAAGCTGTGATGTGTACATAGCACCTAAGCTTCAAAAGGACACGAAACGTATAGTGTCGTGAAATCATGAATGTAACGGTTTGGTAACAAGTGTGCACCGGTTTGGATGACTGAATCTCTTTGGATGTTTGCGGTTTGGACTAACACTTTTAATTTCTTATCACAATTTTAAAATAATGTTTGTTTCTAAGTAATGCTTTCGTATTTTACACATGTCTTCCGGCAAACCAAGCATGGTCATCAAGCATTTATTTTAGATTATTTTAAATGTATATGCTTATAAAATAGGAATGTATAATTTAAAGAAATACACTCATATGTTGATCAATATGAACGCTCATTTTTCTAGTGTGTTTAATCAAACTGATGTTACTGCTAACAATGTTGAAACCACACTTTTCATTCAAGAATTTTTGAAATGAGTATACACATATCCTTGCTAATGACCAGAAAAATGTGTTAAAACTGAGCAAATTGTCAATGCATACTGAAGATTGCCTCAATTCGTTACATATTGACGCACACCTCACAGGTAATACTTGTTTTAGCAATTGCCCAAATGAACATCCCCTTGAAAGATATAGCTCCATGATCTGCCGGAAATACGTTAAGCGACCGGATAGTGTTTGCTATACAGGGTTAACACATGACTGGTGCACATTATCACCTTTCAGTATGTACTAACAGGTTTATACCCCAGTGGTGGCTTTGCTACTGACAGTGCCAAGGCAACGCCCAGATGTTTCTTTGTTTCTTTCTTCTACGTTAAATATACGTTATAGTATGTCTATATATTTTGAGAATAGTCAAATAATTTTCACATCTATGCATATACTGCTGTAGGCTTTTGTGTTTTTCTCCTATTGGATATGTTTTTCTTTTTATAATTTCTTTTCTCAAACGTAGCAGTGAAATTTTCCAATATAAAACACCAGTGGGAGAGGAATAGCCACGAAAAGCAATGGTTAGCACAATTCATCTTAGTAAGAAATTCAGACGCACAGGCCTATTACTAAGTAAGATAGACCGCAAGTGCAAGAATACATACTATTTTTGATTATGCACGATTGTTAATTGAATAGTAGGATAGCATTAAAAGCTTTGTTTCGTGTTTCCCGATCTCAAATTTCTAAACAGAGTTTTTAAACGGAAATGATTCACTAGCTAATTTAATAATATATTGACTTCTGTTTTGATTTCAATGACTGTTTATATATACATTTCGATGAAAAAGGTCAAATATCAAGTTTAACCGGGGGCAATAAATATCGACTATACAAATGCCATGTCACTAAAGAAAGCTAACTGAATGGATCAATGTCATAAACACTTACAAAATGGCCAAGAATTCTGTTAAGACGTATGTTTTAGTCATAAAAATCCCCCCTCTTCTGATGCTAAATAACACTATGATACCTACCCACATACATGAACTTAACCATAACTTGCTAAGACAAGTCAAAATAGCGATATAATATTTTTGAAGAAACATGAGAATCTTTGAGCCTGTGCATTGCATGTCGGATAATTGTTTGAAGTTTCATTTCATTCGAATAGTAGTATGTGAGGTACCAGCTTACCATAGATAGATGCGGTTATATATAGTTTTATCAATTTTGATACCGATTTTTTTGTGCAGGAATGTGAAATAAGTTGCTATCCAAACCGGTGCATATACTTAATCAAAACCGTTAACTGCTTTTCAATTACTAGTATCCAAACCGTTACACACTTGATACATATGATTGACTAAAGATGGTATTTTTTTCGCAAACTTTCAGTTAAGAGACCGATGACAAGATATGTGAAAATGTTTCTTCTTATTAACTGATTTTTCTGATTATACAATTGCAAGGGGTTTGATAATATCATTTAAAAGTTTCGTTTTCGCTTCTTGATTCCCAGAATCTGCACGTTTTTTATCACTTAGTAATTAAAACTGGATTAATCTGATCTTTTTATAACGAATAACTTAAACCTTAGAATGAAAACTGAAAACGGAAGAAATCTTTATGTATATGTATTTAATCGTAGAAAACATCAAAACTTACATGATGTTTTTGACATTTTGTGCTTGGGAGAGGCCATATTGGACAGATCCAAACACCCGGATACCGGTGTAGTTACCATACAGTGAGTAGAGGACTAATAAATGGTGCCATATTCATAGCCACAAACACGAAAACTCGAAAAATAAGGTATTTTGCGAGGTTTCGTGTTTTTTGTCATAGACGACAGAAGTTATTACTTGTCTTGTTTTGTGTGTGTGTGTGTGTGTGCGTGCGTGCCTGCGTGCGTGTGTGTGTGTGTGGGGGGGGGGGGGGTTAAACGTCTTTTTCTACAAGTTTTCGGTCATATAAACGACGGTGTCTACCTGTAGCAGTGAGCACAATGCCCAACTTTATAGTGCTGCATCACTGCAATATCACGCCGTAGAAACGGGACATGATACCCCACCCAGTCACATTATACTGACCAGTCCTAGCAGTCCTAACACTGCTCTCTTAATGCTGAGCGCCAAGCGAGGAAGCTTCTAGTACCATTTTTACGTCTTTGGTATGACGCGGCCGGGGATCGAACCCACAACCTCCCGCTCTCGAAGCGGACGCTCTACCACTAGGCTACCCAGGCGGAGCTTTGTCTTGTTTTGTATTTTTAAATATTTTCCGGACAATTATTGTTGCTAGAAATACTGCGACTTCAGCTTGTACATTAGATTTCCATTGAGTAAGAATCAAAATGTATTCTAAAGACTTAAATACTGCTCAATAAGCGAACAATACTCTATATAAGCAGTACATGTACACTGCTAGTACATCCAAAGACAATGAGTGTATTGTCCGCCAGGGAAATTCGAAATTTCTCAAGAGAGGTTTAAACTTGTTTCTCAAAGTCACCGTTGCTAAAATCATTAGAATCGGAACTTCAGATAAACCTATGCAAAAAGACACAATGTGTAAATGTGCAAAATTTTTATAAAATATTTCTGCTGTATTTAGATAATATTCAAAAAATGGGTCCCTGAAGTGACGTCATGCAAGAAGCTTACATACTCTAGTTTACTCTTTTAGTCTCTAAGAAAGCTACAATATATATAATAAGCTTGGTCGCAATATTCCACATTCCCGTCTTTAGTTTTTATTTTACGCTATTAATAGTATCTTTTCAAGTGTAAGCATGCATTCTATTTTATAGTCTTCATGAAGCTGAAGTTTGAATTAAGTGACAGAAATAACTATGGAAAATATAATCATACCTGTTTTTTGATATTGTCTCAGTAAACTTTCAAGAAAATGACGGTTTTTTGTTCTCTTGGCCTAGAATATAGACTACCCAGTCACATGAATAGACTTTTTAGCATTTTGGATTTGTCACCATTTGTTTATAAAAATAGCTTTTACAAACGTACATTGTACATTTATTATAAAAACAAAGGTTTTAAATTTTCTATACGTTTATTTACGATGGCTGTCACGGTGAGGAAGATGCAATATTAAAATATTATCAGCCTGTCATACATATTAGAGACTCAACTACCAAAGCATTTTTCTTTAAAAACTGATGGCTCACACAACTTAAATGAAAATATAATTGAAGACGTACTTTGTTCATTTTTGAATGTCACGAAGGCAACGTCAGCTTCCATAACGATGCAGGTAATACTGTCCTCATCAGAGGCTTGTTCTTCGAAATACTTTTTGAGACTTTCAATTGATACGTCTGTTGGAATGTTCCTGACTTCCACAGTATTAGATGAATGAAACATGTACACACTGACTTTTGTTTTCTTGATAGAAATAGGTCTCTTTTTAAGAACTATTTCAACAGCTTTAAACAAAATAAAAATGGAATTATGAGAGATACACAATATTTTATTTTGATAAATTGTACTGTAACTTGGTAAAAACATTGCAAGAACAAATACTAATAAAACAAATGGGCTGAACAGTAGTGTAGTCATTTTAACATCCTCCGCATCAAAATATTTCTTTTCATTTTCCGTGGCACATGCTGCAGTAAACTACGAACACTCTGCTAACATTCATAGAAATCACTTACCTTCACTCTCTTCAAATTCAATAATTGCTGTTCCTTGGCTCTCAAAAACTTGGACATGTCTTACATCTCCACCGCCCTGCCTTCGTTTGTTTTCAAAGATATTTTGGAGATCTTCTTCATCTATGTTTTCTGGTAACCCGGTAACCTTTATTTTTGTAGGCCGAGAAGAACAGGTACACGAACCTGCAAAAGTAATTTATACCCGTTAAACTTCCAAATACAAGTTTCATTATGCACACATGCGAAGTGTGTTTAATATTTATACGCAATCTATCAAAAATATCCCAGAGTTCAGCAGCGGAAATATTGCGCGACGTAAGGATGCATATTTCTTGACGAAAAGCTAAAATATTTTTGTTAAATACATAGCTACAGATAATATTATTATAATTATTAATCTTGTGAATTTGTACAATGGTCTGAAAAATTGGCAGTAATGACTTAGATAAAAAAAAATAACGCAATGATTCATTAAAATGACGTCATACTCCCGATATCAAAATTCAAACGTTAGCTGGATCCGGTTCCATTGTAACTTAACGGAATATAAAAACGAGTATGTAAAAAAACAGGGCCTTCTTTAGACTGATATTTTCTTACATTTTAAATTCAATCCCAACTTGAAATTATTTTATCACAGTTTTTCTGGACATTCAATACATAATGCAATCATTGCTTAAAGGTTGAAGGTCAGTAATTGAAATCCTTCTTTCTTTCATATAAAAATCGACAACTTCAGGTCGTGTTTACGTATCTTTATAGAATATCACATTTTCCTACGCCTATTTTTCATGAAAGTTCCATCATAAATTAACGGAAAAATAGGGGGTTGAATAGTTCCTAGTAAAATGCTAGTCAGCTGTGGCCTGCCGACCTAAAATGGTGCTTTTTTGCTCTAGTTCGCACAATAAACCCCTACTTTCGGTTTCGATCTGTAAAACTTGCCACATGGGGTGTATAAACATGAAAATCATGTCATTTCATGTAGATTGTATTCTAGCAGTGAAAACTTGTGATGAAAGCACTCGTTCTACACGAATTTGTGCAAACATGGAAATATTAGGATCCTTTGACTTTTTTTTCGACTACAGTATGGAAAGCATATTTTCGACCGAATTACTGACCTTATACTTACAAATTCTTTACAGTCTTAGATAAAGCTTTGATTAAATGTATATCCTTATTAGATTTTCCTTTGATAGTTAACAAGTACTTTTGAAAGGGTTTTAGGTTGCCTAGCAACGAAAGAATGCCTCTTAATCCTTTCTAGCGGCGTGACATTTATGGGCCTACGTGGGAAGCCCCAATAAAGTTTTGATAGATAAGTTTTTCAAACTGAGTAGGCGAACACTTTTTAAAACAAGTAACTATAAAGTCACTGACAACAAGAATAACAAATTTGAATTGTTATAAATATTTTTATTTCGTCGTCTCTGACAAAATGTCCATATTTGTGACCCAAAAACGCCTTTCATTGCATATTATTCAACCAGAAAACTAGTAAAAATATTTTGTATGAAATTTATCAATACACTGTGAACGGATTTTAGACAGGTGCATTATTTGTTGAATGACCCTCGTAGATACTTAATGTTTTATTGTTTAAAACTTCATGTTTAGTAACAGAAATTACTTGAATTATCTATCTTTACGGAAATGTTATATTTTGCCGCTAACACTTGTCGCAGTCATGCCGCGAATCAATGAACAGTTGAACATGCAGTAACTCGTTTGATGAATTACATAAACTAATCGTGAAATATTCGTTTGGTGTTCACTTTTCATATGCAAATAATTTTCCCACGAACAGAGCTGAAACTTCCTACGAACAGATTTGCAAACCGTTATCATCACATGAACATAAACAAGTTGCTATGAACATCTCGCGAACAAGTTGCCACGAAAATCCTGCGAACATGTTGTTGCGGACATTCTATAAAAAGGTTGCTTTGAAGATCCTGCGAACAAGCTAATTACAACGATTACATACAGAAACTCTGAAAGGAATTACCAACAATTTAGCTTGTAAAAGAGTGTAGACGAAGGAAATAGATCTATAAGAATTATGAACATAAATTTATTCTACAGCCTCACTAGGGAGACTTCCGTGGCCGAGTGGTTAAGGTCTCTGACTTCAAATCACTTGTTCCTCACCGATTTGGGTTTGAGCCTCATTCAGGGCGGCGTTGAATTCTTCATGTGATGAAGCCTTGCAGCTGGCTTACGGAAGGTCAGGGGTTCTACCAAGGTGCCCGCCCGTGATGAAATAATACACGGAGGGGCCCCTGGTGTCTTCCTCCACCATCAAAGCTGGAATATTGCCATATGACCTATAATTTTGTTTGTGCAACTGTGTTAAACCCAAAGTAAAAAATTCAAAGTTTCTATGTAATAGTAATTGGTATATGTTATAATGCAATAAAGTTCTTATGCCAACTGAAAAAAAAAGTATTGTAAAATTCTGACAAATCTTTATAAAGTCAAGTTTTACATCTTAATTACCAAACATATATTTTTGCATTTCTGTTTGATCTCATTGCAAAATAACAGGTACACCTATTCCATTTTAAAATGCTCTGAATTATTTTATCAACCAAAGCAACTGTCTATTGTTTATGTTTATCCAGGCGTTTACCACAATACATAATTTAAAAATTTCCTTACGTACCACCATAATGGAACATCGTCCTCCAACCATAAAGCAATGTCGTGCACATTTGAAGTATAAAAGTCTTTAACAAGTAGTTTTGCCTGTACATATGTGTCAAAACATCTACTACACCTACAGATAACGTTACGGATTAATTGATCTAATAAAATCAAAGCTCGCTAATATGTTGTGAACAGTTTACCAAAAGAACAATCTTCCATGTTCTTCTGGCGAATATTACGCAATCATTGGTCTTACCTCGAATATCCCACGAACTAGTATGAAATCAATCGCGCCATGTTCGCGGCTAGCAACAAATATCCCACGAATGAGTATGTTCGCGGCATCATGTTTGCGGCTTTGATAATTTCAAAGGAATGCATCAGTATTGAATTCATCTCAATAAAATAAAATAGCTATGTCAGCTTGTTTTTATGATTCAACATTTTGCAAAATTCAACCGACAATACCTAAAGTAGTTGGCCCTGGATTTGATT